>NC_056727.1:382955177-383255177 GCF_019279795.1 Protopterus annectens | reverse complement strand
GCTCTGTTAGCTTTCTGCCCTGAACAAACGATCGCTGTATCCCTTCTACTCACGTTTTAACCTCTGCCCACCCCTTCCCCTCTCTCTCCTCCTTCTTGGATTCATTTCCGGTCTCACTTTACAAATATACCCCTCACAAAATGGCCCCATCCCTATTACTTTCCCCGTAGGTTGCTGCGTGTCTTGGGCTCGAGGCGAATATCCAAATGTGAGTACTCAGCTGCATTTACTGTTGTGTATTCTTTATATTGTTTAATTGAATATAACCATCACTTTTTATTCTGTTTTAGTTACATATACTTTGAATTGTTTGTTATTCTCACATTTACTGAATCTGCATCTTTAGTATGTGCTTGTAGCCTACCTACAGCAACTCAACTGCGTCATTGGGACCCACGTGGATCACTATATAACCGGAATATATTTATTGCCGGTAAACCACTTCTATTGTATTTGCGGCTCTGTGTAGGCGCTCTCTGGGGACTGGCTTACCTGAGCCATGCTGTTTTGAGATAATTATTGTGAGTTCTCTCCTTTTTTAGACCTACTCAAGCAGCGACCATACAGGACGGTGTATTCCACACCGCTTACTCTGCGTAAGCTCTCTCTGGGGACTGTCTTACCTGAGCCTTGCTGTTTTGAGATAATTTATTGTGAGTTCACTCCTTTTTTATACCTACTCAAGCAGCGACCATACAGGACGGTGTATTCCACACCGCTTACTCTGCGTAGGCGCTCTCTGGGGACTGGCTTACCTGAGCCATGCTGTTTTGAGATAATTTATTGTGAGTTCACTCCTTTTTTATACCAACTCAAGCAGCGACCATACAGGACAGTGTATTCCACACAGCTTACTGTGCGTAGGTGCTCTCTGGGGACTGGCATACCTGAGCCATGCTGTTTTGAGATAATATTTGTGAGTTCATGCCTTTTTTATACCTACTCAAGCAGCGACCATACCGGATGGTGTATTCCACACCGCTTACTCTAGCGTCCACGTGCGTCATCATAAACCACCCTTTCAAACAGCTTCTATATCGGGCTGTGTACTTAAGCCACTATTCTAGCGTCCACGTGGTCCCCAACTTCACTGTGTTTTTTTTTCTACGACTGGAAGTGACATAAAGTATATAATAGTTGTCCTGCTAACGAGTCAAAGCAGAATTAACATTAACACTGTGCATTGTAGTCTATTGGATAATACCGCTAATCTCTTAAGCAGCTTTATAGTTTCTAAGTTCATAGTGTAGGTGTATGCAGACTGATAATTGATGCAACAGTATCCTCCTGTATGTTTCTCTGGTTTCATGGTAGTACAAGTATCTTCTAATAGATATTCTCCATATTACTGCCTGTTACCTGCACCATCCACTGTTGGATTCCTGCATTATATAGTCTGAAGCCAAGGTATTGCATTTGTTTGTTGTCACTATTAGGATTCCTAGTCCCCTCTTTATATATCACTACATTATGACTATAGTGTCTGTAATTGTTTCTTAGTTCAACCCTGCTGATTGTTACAAATACTAACCTGTGATGCTATTGCTTAATCGTTATACTTGCTGTAATTACATAGTGTAGGTATTCTCCTTCAATGGTGTAAGGCATATAGGATCTTATAGCTGCATAGAGGGAATTGTTTTATACCTAATCAGACATTTTGTGCATAACCTTATTCTGACTGTATGCTCCTGCTATGTATTATTTCTCTCTGGTGTGCCTGCTCTACACTGTGTTAGAAGGTCAGTCATCTGTTACGTCTTTAGACTTAGATGCTAAGGTACTATGACTGGTTGTCACTTATCTACACCCTGTAACTGTTAAGATAACTCATTTGTATTTCCATCTCCTCCTTATTTTTTCACCAGCCCTGTGCACCTGAGTTCCTGCCTTATCCACTCTAAAGAAGCCCTGTGGAATACAAATTAAGGAACAGAGTCCTGAATAGGATTGTTTGTCCACCCACTAAGACTTTCTACCTTGAGCAGATCTCTTATGAAAGTATGTCCTGCTAATGTATTTTTAACTTACATCACTCCAGGCTATTTGACTTCCTTCCCAAGTTATCCAGCAGCCTACCCGCCCTCCTTTCGCAGTTAAATTACCCACTCTTACCCTCCCTCTGCGTCTTTGCCCTAAGGATAACTCTCTCCTCTACCACACCATATCCCAATAGTCTGCTCTCTGCTTGCTCTGTCTCTTGTTATTTCTTAGTTTGCCCACTAGGTGGCACCCTATTCACTAGTAAACTATATATCCCTTATTATCTCACTTGAGTTTTGTTTTTCCTGATACCTTTCTGGTATTAACCCCTTTCTATCTCCTTACTACACTCAACCTCACTACCTCTCTAAGCCTCCTAACAATTAATTTACCTCTCCCAATCTACCTGTTTTCCTCTCTATACTTCATCCCATAGTCCACTCTTACCTGCACTGTACCCAGTGCTTCTTCACTTCTCACTGATTGTTTTCTGCACCCTGGTCCTCTCTCTGGCTCTTCCCTATAAATTTATACTGCTATAGTTGTACTGCTGCATATACTGCCCTACCTTAGTTTCTCTACTCTTCCTCCTGTTTACCCTCTATTTTCTCTAACTCTAAGATCTCACTTCCCTACTGCCTATACCGCTCTACCTTAGTCCTATATACTGTCCTTAGAGTACTCCTCTCTTTCCACGCTCGAATGTCATCTCTACCTCACCCTACCTATACTACCCCATTTCATCTCTTGTCTCAACTTATACTACCTGTAATCACCTCTTTTAACCCTTTACGAGAATACTCTTTTTTTTCCTGAGCTCTGTTAGCTTTCTGCCCTGAACAAACGATCGCTGTATCCCTTCTACTTGCGTTTTAACCTCTGCCCACCCCTTCCCCTCTCTCTCCTCCCTCTTGGATTCATTTCCAGTCTCACTTTACAAATATACCCCTCACAAAACGGCCCCATCCCTATTACTTTCCCCGTAGGTTGCTGCGTGTCTTGGGCTCGAGGCGAATATCCAAATGTGAGTACTCAGCTGCATTTACTGTTGTGTATTCTTTATATTGTTTAATTGAATATAACCATCACTTTTTATTCTGTTTTAGTTACATATACTTTGAATTGTTTGTTATTCTCACATTTACTGAATCTGCATCTTTAGTATGTGCTTGTAGCCTACCTACAGCAACTCAACTGCGTCATTGGGACCCACGTGGATCACTATATAACCGGAATATATTTATTGCCGGTAAACCACTTCTATTGTATTTGCGACTCTGTGCAGGCGCTCTCTGGGGACTGGCTTACCTGAGCCATGCTGTTTTGAGATAATTATTGTGAGTTCTCTCCTTTTTTATTCCAACTCAAGCAGCGACCATACAGGACGGTGTATTCCACACCGCTTACTCTGCGTAAGCGCTCCCTGGGGACTGTCTTACCTGAGCCTTGCTGTTTTGAGATAATTTATTGTGAGTACACTCCTTTTTTATACCTACTCAAGCAGCGACCATACAGGATGGTGTATTCCACACCACTTACTCTGCGTAGGCGCTCTCTGGGGACTGGCTTACCTGAGCCATGCTGTTTTGAGATAATTTATTGTGAGTTCACTCCTTTTTTATACCTACTCAAGCAGCGACCATACAGGATGGTGTATTCCACACCGCTTACTTTGCGTAGGCGCTCTCTGGGGACTGGCTTACCTGAGCCATGCTGTTTTGAGATAATTTATTGTGAGTTCACTCCTTTTTTATACCTACTCAAGCAGCGACCATACAGGATGGTGTATTCCACACCGCTTACTCTGCGTAGGCACTCTCTGGGGACTGGCTTACCTGAGCCATGCTGTTTTGAGATAATATTTGTGAGTTCATGCCTTTTTTATACCTACTCAAGCAGCGACCATACAGGACAGTGTATTCCACACCGCTTACTCTGCGTAGGCGCTCTCTGGGGACTGACTTACTTGAGCCATGCTGTTTTGAGATAATTATTGTGAGTTCTCTCCTTTTTTATACCAACTCAAGCAGCGACCATACAGGACGGTGTATTCCACACCGCTTACTCTGCGTAAGCGCTCTCTGGGGACTGTCTTACCTGAGCCTTGCTGTTTTGAGATAATTTATTGTGAGTTCACTCCTTTTTTATACCTACTCAAGCAGCGACCATACAGGACGGTGTATTCCACACCGCTTACTCTGCGTAGGCGCTCTCTGGGGACTGGCTTACCTGAGCCATGCTGTTTTGAGATAATTTATTGTGAGTTCACTCCTTTTTTATACCAACTCAAGCAGCGACCATACAGGACAGTGTATTCCACACAGCTTACTGTGCGTAGGTGCTCTCTGGGGACTGGCTTACCTGAGCCATGCTGTTTTGAGATAATATTTGTGAGTTCATGCCTTTTTTATACCTACTCAAGCAGCGACCATACCGGACGGTGTATTCCACACCGCTTACTCTAGCATCCACGTGCATCATCATAAACCACCCTTTCAAGCAGCTTCTATATCGGGCTGTGTATTTTAGCCACTATTCCAGCGTCCACGTGGTCCCCAACTTCACAGTGTTTTTTTTCTACGACTGGAAGTGACATAAAGTATATAATAGTTGTCCTGCTAACGAGTCAAAGCAGAATTAACATTAACACTGTGCATTGTAGTATATTGGATAATACCGCTAATCTCTTAAGCAGCTTTATAGTTTCTAAGTTCATTGTGTAGGTGTATGCAGACTGATAATTGATGCAACAGTATCCTTCTGTATGTTTCTCTGGTTTCATGGTAGTACAAGTATCTACTAATAGATATTCTCCATATTACTGCCTGTTACCTGCACCATCCACTGTTGGATTTTGTCCTGCATTATATAGTCTGAAGCCAAGGTATTGCATTTGTTTGTTGTCACTATTAGGATTCCTAGTCCCCTCTTTATATATCACTACATTATGACTATAGTTCATAGGTTCATAGGTTCATAGGTTCATACTAGGCTATTTGCCCTAGGGCATTTATAAGCCTAGCCAGAATGTGTTTGGCTTTCGCCACCCATTTTAAATTTATTTTGCTATGCCCTTTTTCGAGGTTAGTATACCGTGCCTCTGTCTAACAGTGACACAGAAGTGATACCCGGGGTAAACCTACGATCTCCCATCCACTCATCAAGATTCCTCTTGAAGAGAGTCAATGAGGGACTCTGCCTAACCTGGACTGGGATTTTATTCCAGAGTGAAGGGAGCCTCTGGGTTATGAATCTGTCCCTCCAGCATGTCCTATTTATTTCAGTGCTGAGGTTCAAGTCTCTCGAGCGTAGCTCGATGGGATTTGGATTTTCTGAGGTGCAGCATGTCCATTAATTCCGGGTTGGACATGGCTTTATACGTCAGGCACAGATCGCCTCTGTACAGGCGGTATGCCACTGAGTAGAGCTGGAGTTTCTTTAACCGGGCAGCATATGGCATCTGTTTGAGCCCTTTGATCCTCTTGGTGAGGTACTTTTGGGGTCTTTCCAGTTGCTGCAGGTGTCTGGTAAGGTACATCCCAAAAGGGGCATTGTACTCAATTATGGGCCTGATGCGGGATGAGTAAAGAGGCACGATGACCTCCCCTGATCTAGATGTGAATCCCTTCATGATTAGGTGGGCTATATAAAATGTTTTTCTAACCACTTTGGCCACGTGGTTGTCAAATGAGAGATTGCTATCAACTTGGGTCCCCAGGTCCCTAATTACTTTTTCTGTACTTAATGGATTACCACCTATGTGGTAATTTGTGGGCACTTTGTTTTTGCCAAAGGGATGACTATACACTTTTGGCATTTAGCTTGAGGCCATGGCTCTGGCACCAGTTGTCTGTTTCTATGAGGCCCTTTTGGAGGATGCTTGTGTCGGCTGGAGAGTCGATTATGGCGCCTAGTTTGCAGTCATCTGCGAACTTGGTCAGCCACAGTCCTTCCGTGTTGGCCTGTACCTCCGAGAAATATATACCGAACAAGAGAGGTCCCAGGACTGAGCCTTGTGGGACACCACTTGTAACTGGTTTGGAGTCTGACATGGCTCCAGCAATTCTAACCATGTGGGTTCTGTCCTTGAGCCAGTTTGCAATCCATCTAGTGACATAGGGGTTTATATTTAAGCTGGTGAGCTTATCTATAATGCCCGAGTGGGGTATTGTATCGAAGGCTTTTGCGAGGTCCAGGTAGGCTGTGTGGACCACCTTCCCCTCGTCAATGGCCTTGGTGACTGTTTCAAAGAAATCAACCAGGTTTAAGAGGCAGGATCTGCCCTTAACAAAGCCGAACTGGGTAGGATCCAGTGTTTGTAGGTCCCCAATATCTTTATTTATGAGGTCCATGATGATCCTTTCCATAGCTTTGCAGACCAAGCTAGTCAGGCCTATGGGGCGATAGTTTCCAGGATCCGTTGAGGCACCACCTTTATGGAGAGGGACCACTGTTGCTGTATGCCACTTTTTGGGCACATATCCTGTAGTAAGGCTGAGATTGAGCAGTAGTTTTATGTTTGGGTTTAGCTCTTCTTGGAGTTCATGTAGGACGCAGCCTGGGACACCATCTGGTCCCATTGATGCTGTGTTTTTTGCTTTGGAGAGGGCGGCTCTTACCTGAGCATCTGAGATGTCAGGGGGGCAGCACTCTTCTGGGATAGATATTTGCCCTTTTGGTGGGGAGGGGGGGGAGTTTGCGCTGAACCTGTCAGCTAGGATGTTGGCAATGTCTTTGGGTTCGGTGTATTTTTTGTCATTTTGGATTAATTCTGAGCATATCTAGGAATTACCACCCAGGTTCCTAACATAACTAAAGAAAGCCTTGTGATTATCCTTAGTGTCCTGTGCAATTTTTCTCTCGAAGCTGGCCTTAGACAATTTTATGTGTGCCCGTAGTTTTTTGCTAATACTGATCAGTGATGCCGTCCCTTTTTGGGATTTTGCTCTATCATTTAGTAGCTTCCTCCTTCTATTGTATAGTTTGTTTATGGCTGGGGTCCACCAGACAGGACGTCTGCCTTTGGAGGATTGGGTCTTGGTTTTATTTGGGATCGCATGATCCATGCATTCCTGAAGGTGTTCAAAGAATGCGTTTATAAAGGATTCTGCGGTCTGGGGTGTATTTTACACAGGGTCCGGGGCTTTGAAGGATTCCACCTCAGTTTTGAGGAGTGTGAAATTTGCTTTAGACAAGTTTTTCACTGTGGTTTTCTGGGCAGGGGTGGGGTCGGGATGTGAATATCCAGTGAGATTAGTTTATGGTCTGATCTTACTAGTGAGGGATACACTTCTGGTCTGGAGCATAGAGTCCCCATGTTGGTGATGATCAGGTCCAGTATGTTTTCCCCTCTTGTGGGAGTGGTAACAAGTTGTTCCATAGCATTTGAGTTTATAAATTCTAGGAACCTTTGGGCTAGGGTATTGGAGCTAGAGTAATGCTCCCAGTCTATGTTTGGGTAGTTGAAGTCACCCAATATAATGGTGTTTGGAGAGACCTTCATATTTTCCAGTGTTCTCAGGAAGGCCGAGTGGGGTTCCTGGGTTTGGGAGGGTGGTCTGTAGCAGGCTATAAACTGGAAGGCAGTTTCACCCACTGTTAGTTGCACATGGATAGTCTCTGATGCTTCGTGCTTTGCCACCAACCTGGAGGAGTGGGTATCTTTGATGAATATCGATACTGCCCCTCCTTTTGTGGTTTGGTCCAAGTTTTGGGGCCGAAAAGCATGGTATGAGGTATAACCTGGTAGTGCTGGGGTGCTCTCGGGAGCCCTGAACCAGGTTTCTGTTACTGCACAGATATCGATGTTCTCCATGCTAAGGAGAGTTTCGAGTGCGTGCATCTTGAGGTTTAGACTTCTGGCGTTGAGTAGCATTACTCTTAGTTTCTTATCCCTTGTGATACCTATGGAGGTGGGTTTGTCTTTTGAGCCTTGCCTAAAAAGGCACTATGGGGGTAGCAAGAGCCTTTGCCAATATCCGAAAGCCCAGGGGTGACAGGTGCAAGCCGTCCCTAGCGAAGCATCATGGCTTGTCGAGCATATCATCCCAAGCTGACAGGCATTGGATCCCCTTTGAATGACACCAGTACTTAAGCCAATTGTTGAAATTGATCATCTTGTCTTCATATTGTGGCATCATTCTTGGTGAGGGTAAGATGCTACTCAAGGTCAGGGTCATACCGGCCTGGGCTACATGCTCTGAGAGCTCCTTTATGTCTCTTTTCATGTAGTCCAGGGAGGTACGTCTCAGGTCATTCACACCAGCATGGACAATGACTGAGTCATATTTGTACTTGCCTTGGAGTGACCTGAGTGCTTGTGTTATGTGGCGGATCCTAACGCTCGACAGGCTGCTTACCGTGACCTTCTCCTTGTTCAGCCTGGTGAGCGGGACGTCAGTGTGCCTGATGATAGAGTCACCTATTACAAGTGTATCAGGTGTGTTGTTTAGTCTTAAGGGCTGTGACTGTTTGGCACACTGGCTTTGTGAGATATGTGTTGCATGTGTTTTGTTTTGGGGTAGCGGCTGCTTGAGTGTCTGCTTTGGAGGTCTCTGCTGCTTCGGCAGATCTTTATTTACAGCCTCTGAGTATGTTTTTGTGTGATTATGTGTTTGGTTTGCTGTCGTGATAGGTCTATGTGAGACTGGAATTGTAGTGAGTGTGGTTTCCTTCTCCTCCTGACTGGTTATGCCAGTACTGAGTTGAGAGAGCGTAGCCTCCAGTTTGGCTATATGGTTGCATCTCTCACATGTGTTGGAATTTGTTGGGAGGAGGAGAGGGTTGTCTGTGTACATGAGGCAGTTGTAACATTGCCTCAAGATTCCCAGATTCACCAGCTGGACCGGAGAGGAGATTGACAACTGACCTTTGGACATGCTAGAATAATATTGGGAATTCCTTAATAATTGGAAACCGGGGCCAGTGGGGAGTGAGGGTGTAGTGCTTTTAATTTTTAGTACTGACTTATGCTTTAGTGAGCAAGTGCCAGGTAACTTAAGTGCAATGTGTTACAGGTAACTTAAATGCAAAAACGACAAACAGTAACTTTCTTTCAAGTGAAACAAGGAAATAAGTACAGTAAGCAATGCAGATATCACTAGTGATCCACAGAAACGCTGAGAAGCCGTGTATTAGGTGGAATTAGCGTTCCAGGGAAATAACAAGCAAACAAACAACAAGCATATAAACAAAGCTAGATTCAGCAGGCCTGGATCTAGTCTATGCTACAGCAAACAAGGTGTACCAATTTCAGTAAGATACAGTTCAAATATTCAGGCACTATAAACCTTTAACCAGAAATTCCCAGCTCAGAAGGGGAGAGTCCAGCCTCTTCTCCCACAAGAGTGCAGACCACAAACCTTCTTAATGTAAAATAACTGGCCTGAAGCCCAAGTGCTTAAACCAGAACTAATACACTTTAAGAATGACAGACACTGGGCTCTCAATCAGCAGTTCCCAACTTAGAAGGATGAAAGCTACCTGTACTGCCACCACAGTGCATGCCACAAACCTTCCTAATGTAAAACAACTGGTCTGAACCCCAAGTGCTTAATCCAAAAGACTTAGAATGATAGCTACACTTTAATCAAGTTGCTACCAAGCAGTAATAAATACAATTGAATAATTTAGAGAATGCCTGGATTAGTGCTCAAGTTACACAAACAAAGCTAGATCCAGCAGGCCCGAATCCAGTCTATGCCACAGCAAACAAGGCGCACCAACTTCAGTAAGAAGCAGTTCAGATATGCATGCACTATAAGCCTTCAACCAGAAATTCCCAGCTCAGAAGGGCAGAGTCCAGCCTCTCCTCCCACAAGAGTGCAGACCACGAACCCTCTTAATGTAAAATAACTGGCCTGAAAGCCCAAGTGCTTAAACCAGAATTAATACACTTTTAGAATAACAGACACTGAGCCCTCAATCAGCAGTTCCCAACCTAGAAGGATGTAAGCTACCTGTTCTCCCACTACAGTGCAGACCACAAACCCTCTCAGTGCAAAACAAAGTGTCTGTAATTGTTTCTTAGTTCAACCCTGCTGATTGTTACAAATACTAACCTGTGATGCTAATGCTTAATCGTCATACTTGCTGTAATTACATAGTGTAGGTATTCTCCTTCAGTGGTGTAAGGCATATAGGATCTTATAGCTGCATAGAGGGAATTGTTTTATACCTAATCAGACATTTTGTGCATAACCTTATTCTGACTGTATGCTCCTGCTATGTATTATTTCTCTCTGGTGTGCCTGCTCTACACTGTGTTAGAAGGTCAGTCATCTGTTACGTCTTTAGACTTAGATGCTAAGGTACTATGACTGGTTGTCACTTATCTACACCCTGTAACTGTTAAGATAACTCATTTGTATTTCCATCTCCTCCTTATTTTTTCACCAGCCCTGTGCACCTGAGTTCCTGCCTTATCCACTCTAAAGAAGCCCTGTGGAATACAAATTAAGGAACAGAGTCCTGAATAGGATTGTTTGTCCACCCACTAAGACTTTCTACCTTGAGCAGATCTCTTATGAAAGTATGTCCTGCTAATGTATTTTTAAGTTACATCACTCCAGGCTATTTGACTTCCTTCCCAAGTTATCCAGCAGCCTACCCCCCCTCCTTTCGCAGTTAAATTACCCACTCTTACCCTCCCTCTGCGTCTTTGCCCTAAGGATAACTCTCTCTACCACACCATATCCCAATAGTCTGCTCTCTGCTTGCTCTGTCTCTTGTTATTTCTTAGTTTGCCCACTAGGTGGCACCCTATTCACTAGTAAACTATATATCCCTTATTATCTCACTTGAGTTTTGTTTTTCCTGATACCTTTCTGGTATTAACCCCTTCTATCTCCTTACTACACTCAACCTCACTACCTCTCTAAGCCTCCTAACAATTAATTTACCTCTCCCAATCTACCTGTTTTCCTCTCTATACTTCATCCCATAGTCCACTCTTACCTGCACTGTACCCAGTGCTTCTTCACTTCTCACTGATTGTTTTCTGCACCCTGGTCCTCTCTCTGGCTCTTCCCTATAAATTTATACTGCTATAGTTGTACTGCTGCATATACTGCCCTACCTTAGTTTCTCTACTCTTCCTCCTGTTTACCCTCTATTTTCTCTAACTCTAAGATCTCACTTCCCTACTGCCTATACTGTTCTACCTTAGTCCTATACACTGTCCTTAGAGTATTCCTCTCTTTCCACGCTCGAATGTCATCTCTACCTCACCCTACCTATACTACCCCATTTCATCTCTTGTCTCAACTTATGCTACCTGTAATCACCTCTTTTAACCCTTTACTAGAATACTCTTTTTTTTCCTGAGCTCTGTTAGCTTTCTGCCCTGAACAAACGATCGCTGTATCCCTTCTACTCGCGTTTTAACCTCTGCCCACCCCTTCCCCTCTCTCTCCTCCCTCTTGGATTCATTTCCGGTCTCACTTTACAAATATACCCCTCACAAAACGGCCCCATCCCTATTACTTTCCCGAGGTTGCTTTCGTGTCTTGGGCTCGAGGCGAATATCCAAATGTGAGTACTCAGCTGCATTTACTGTTGTGTATTCTTTATATTGTTTAATTGAATATAACCATCACGTTTTATTCTGTTTTAGTTACATATACTTTGAATTGTTTGTTATTCTCACATTTACTGAATCTGCATCTTTAGTATGTGCTTGTAGCCTACCTACAGCAACTCAACTGCGTCATTGGGACCCACGTGGATCACTATATAACCGGAATATATTTATTGCCGGTAAACCACTTCTATTGTATTTGCGGCTCTGTGTAGGTGCTCTCTGGGGACTGGCTTACCTGAGCCATGCTGTTTTGAGATAATTATTGTGAGTTCTCTCCTTTTTTATACCTACTCAAGCAGCGACCATACAGGACGGTGTATTCCACACCGTTTACTCTGCGTAGGCGCTCTCTGGGGACTGGCTTACCTGAGCCATGCTGTTTTGAGATAATATTTGTGAGTTCACTCCTTTTTTATACCTACTCAAGCAGCGACCATACAGGATGGTGTATTCCACACCGCTTACTCTACGTAGGCACTCTCTGGGGACTGGCTTACCTGAGCCATGCTGTTTTGAGATAATTTATTGTGAGTTCACTCCTTTTTTATACCTACTCAAGCAGCAACCATGCCATGCTGTTTTGAGATAATATTTGTGAGTTCATGCCTTTTTTATACCTACTCAAGCAGCGACCATACAGGACGGTGTATTCCACACCGCTTACTCTGTGTAGGCGCTCTCTGGGGACTGACTTACTTGAGCCATGCTGTTTTGAGATAATGTTTGTGAGTTCGCTCCTTTTTTTATACCTACTCAAGCAGCGACCATACCGGATGGTGTATTCCACACCGCTTACTCTAGCGTCCACGTGCATCATCATAAACCACCCTTTCAAGCAGCTTCTATATCGGGCTGTGTACTTAAGCCACTATTCTAGAGTCCACGTGGTCCCCAACTTCACAGTGTTTTTTTTCTACGACTGGAAGTGACATAAAGTATATAATAGTTGTCCTGCTAACGAGTCAAAGCAGAATTAACATTAACACTGTGCATTGTAGTCTATTGGATAATACCGCTAGTCAATTAAGCAGCTTTATAGTTTCTAATTTCATAGTGTAGGTGTATGCAGACTGATAATTGATGCAACAGTATCCTTCTGTATGTTTCTCTGGTTTCATGGTAGTGCAAGTATCTACTAATAGATATTCTCCATATTACTGCCTGTTACCTGCACCATCCACTGTTGGATTTTGTCCTGCATTATATAGTCTGAAGCCAAGGTATTGCATTTGTTTGTTGTCACTATTAGGATTCCTAGTCCCCTCTTTATATATCACTACATTATGACTATAGTGTCTGTAATTGTTTCTTAGTTCAACCCTGCTGATTGTTACAAATACTAACCTGTGATGCTAATGCTTAATCGTCATACTTGCTGTAATTACATAGTGTAGGTATTCTCCTTCAATGGTGTAAGGCATATAGGATCTTATAGCTGCATAGAGGGAATTGTTTTATACCTAATCAGACATTTTGTGCATAACCTTATTCTGACTGTATGCTCCTGCTATGTATTATTTCTCTCTGGTGTGCCTGCTCTACACTGTGTTAGAAGGTCAGTCATCTGTTATGTCTTTAGACTTAGATGCTAAGGTACTATGACTGGTTGTCACTTATCTACACCCTGTAACTGTTAAGATATCTCATTTGTATTTCCATCTCCTCCTTATTTTTTCACCAGCCCTGTGCACCTGAGTTCCTGCCTTATCCACTCTAAAGAAGCCCTGTGGAATACAAATTAAGGAACAGAGTCCTGAATAGGATTGTTGTCCCCCACTAAGACTTTCTACCTTGAGCAGTCCTCTTATGAAAGTATGTCCTGCTAATGTATTTTTAACTTACATCACTCCAGGCTATTTGACTTCCTTCCCAAGTTATCCAGCAGCCCCCCCCCCCTACTTTCGCAGTTAAATTACCCACTCTTACCCTCCCTCTGCATCTTTGACCTTAGGATAACTCTCTCCTCTACCACACCATATCCCAATAGTCTGCTCTCTGCTTGCTCTGTCTCTTGTTATTTCTTAGTTTCCCCACTAGGTGGCACCCTATTCACTAGTAAACTATATATCGCTTATTATCTCACTTGAGTTTTGTTTTTCCTGATACCTTTCTGGTATTAACCCCTTTCTATCTCCTTACTACACTCAACCTCACTACCTCTCTAAGCCTCCTAACAATTAATTTACCTCTCCCAATCTACCTGTTTTCCTCTCTATACTTCATCCCATAGTCCACTCTTACCTGCACTGTACCAAGTCCTTCTTCACTTCTCACTGATTGTTTTCTGCACCCTGGTCCTCTCTCTGGCTCTTCCCGCTCCGTTCGCCCTGCTCACTCACATCACTAAACAAACAAATAACAATCTCTATCAGGCCAGCTATCATACTATACGTAACAAAAAAAAAATTTAACCTTCCTTTTTTCCTCAATGAACTCAAACAATGTAACTGGTCAGCTCTAAAACACCTTCCACTGGAGGAAGCAGTGGCCCATTTCAACAACACATTCCTCCAAATTCTTGAGTATCATGCCCCCTCACGCTTAATTAGAACAGGATCCAAAGCTGCCCCTTGGCTTTCTAAAGAAACCAAGCAAACAGTGCTATTAAGGAATAAACTTTGGACAAAATGGAGAACTACTAAAAACCCAACTGACCATCAAAACTTCAAACACCTTAGAAATACCACAAAAAAACGTACCCATCTTGATAAAAAGAATTATTACCTTCAATATCAAGAAAATCAAAATCATAACCCCAAAAAATTCTGGTCAGGAATCAATAAACTGCTCCATCCAGGAAATACCAAAACACCTACTCCAGCTAAATTAGCACAGACCCCACCCAACTTAATAGCCAATACATTCAGCAACTTCTTCACTGAAACAGTCACCTCTCTTGCAAATAACATGACTCCCCACACTTCCCTTAAAAACACCTCCCCTCAAAATGACACCCCCACTCTAACATTCAGTACTGTCTCCACAACCTATATACAAAAGTTAATCTCAAAACTTAAATCTTGCACTCCTTCAGCTGACCAACTACCAGCTGAATATCTGCAGCTAGCATCAGCAGAACTAGCATACCCAGTCTCCATTTTAATTAACAGAACAATTACCGAATCTACTATCCCTTCCCTCTGGAAAGTCTCCCATATCATTCCTCTGCATAAAGGAGGAAACTCTAATGAACTTTCTAATTTCCATCCTATAGCCTTGTTATCACCACTATCTAAAATCATGGAGCGTTGTATACACCAACAACTCTTACATCATCTTTTACATAATAGCCTACTTTCAGACTCCCAACATGGCTTTAGACCTTACCATAGCACTTCCACTGCTCTTCTCTCCTTCACAGACACTATCAACAAAAATCACAATAACAAACTATACTCTTCTGCTTTGTTTCTTGACCTCTCTAAAGCCTTTGATATGGTCAACCATCAACTTTTGCTAGACACTTTGAAATCTCTCTCACTTGAACCTTCGGCATTGCGCTGGTTTGACTCTTATCTGAAAGATAGACAACAAGCAGTCCTTTGGGACAGCCATCTCTCCTCTCAGCTCCCAATCATTATTGGTGTCCCACAAGGATCCATCTTAGGACCCCTTCTCTTCTCCATATTTATAAACAACCTGTCTATTTCACTCCCAACACCCTCATGTATTCAATATGCAGACGATTCAACTCTCATCTGTTCTGCTGTATCTCCAGCTGAACTTCATTCTTCCACCCAAAAAGTCTTTACAGCAGCAGAAAAATGGTTCCAAGATATCTGTCTCCTCCTTAATCCCAAAAAAACTAAATTATTACTTTTCTCTCCAACCCTTAAATCTGCCCCTCTTTCCTTTTCTATTGTGTCTGACAATGGCACTATCATTACACCTGACAGTTCCGCTAAACTACTAGGTGTTACAATAGATAATCAACTAAACTTTGATTATCACATTAACCTAACTATCAAAACTGTTAACAAAAAGATAGGTGCCCTCTATAGACTTAAGCCCTTTCTAACAGCAACTACCAGGGTGTCTTTAGCCCAAACTCATCTTATCTCTACATTATTATATGCCTCCCCATCTTTTATAAACCTTTCAAAATCTAACCTTCAGAAACTTGCCACAGCCTACCACAGCATTGCTAGGTTTGCCACAGGTTCCCCATTTCTCACACATCATTGTGTTAATCTCAAAAAGCTTGACTGGCTTGAACTTCAAAATCTCATTCTTCTACATCACTTAGTTATTACCTATACAATTCTCCATTACCCTTATAATAAACCCATACTAAATAACCTTGGTGTCCCTTACAGGAATCTTACTTCCCTTCGCTCAGCTAACAAATTACTAGTGGCCACCCTCAAAACACACAATAAAGCTGGGGTCTCCTTGTTTACAAATACCATTGGCTCATACTGGAATAAACTTCCCATAGAACTGACCACTCTAGGCTCATCACAACTTTTCAAAAAACAACTAAGAAACTATTTTAAAACTCACTGGCTATGCCCTTGCTTGAATCCTGACTGACCTCAGCTTCCATCTCTCTTTTCAGCTCTTTCCATTACTCTTCCACATGTCCCTATCACTACTATTACCCCTCCTCTGTAGTTCACAAACCATCCACTTAGATATTACTTTTCCTATAAATTCTACTTCTCTTTATATTACTGCAACCTATCATCTCACCTTGTATCTAAATCACCCAGCTTAAGAAATCTATTTCTTAAAACTAGTGCCCTGACACAAAATGTTTATCAAAATTGTTAATACTGTAAATAGTTGAATAGAGTCTTGTGTGAGTTACTGCTTTATTTCTTCTTTAATTACTCTTGCAAAGATTTTGAAATAGAAATCCTCACTCTGTGTTTAGTATTGATATATTACGTTTGCACTGTTACTATGCTACTTGTGAATAGTTCTTTACATGCTTATAATTTCTATCTTATTGTGCTATTTTTGTTTATTTTTATCATTATTATTTACTAGTATATAGTGGAGCTTTTCTCCTCGGGCCTCTGCTGAAAATGGACATGTATCCAGCCAGACTAGCCCGGTCAACAAATGTAAAAATAAAAATAAAAAAAAATAAAAAAAAAAATGATGGCCTGGAACATGGGCTCAGACACACTGTCTCTACTAACAAGCAACTAGGCCCAAAACACAAGCCTGAATATGGTCAATGCTACATTACCAACCCTATTTAGGTAGAAAGAAAACTACAGAAATGTTTAAATAGATTAAAGATCAAGGAGACTCTAGAGAATGCTTTTAACTGCAAACAGGTTATGTGATACACTCCTTAGCAGGAAGTCAGAACAAACAAAGCCAACTAGATGCTTCACAATTGTAGAAAATGTCAATTTAATACCTCACAAACAGTGAAACTAGCTAGCAAAGTATATGCAGACAATAAAAGTGCAATAAATAACTTAGAAACAAGCAAAAAATAGGATACTTAATGTTATAAATCACAGATGAGTTGGTTCAGAGGCCTTCTTCCGAGTTTCTCTGATTAGCTCATTGTGAAATGGCAGAAACACTTGCAACGTAACTTCTTAGGTAACAAAGTTATAACCGGAAACAACTTTAAAAAAAAGCTTGAAAGAACCAATGAGGTGCTTACTCCAAGCCGTAGTCCAGGCAATCCCAGTCAGCCAAAGACCACAAACAATTCACTCTCACTGAAATGCTATACTGGCTTTGGCTAAGCTATGATGGCCTGGAACATGTGCTAAGACACACAGCCTCTACTAACAAACAACTAGGCCCAAAACACATGCCTGAATATGGACAATGCTACACTACCAACACTACTTAGGTAGAAAAAAAAAACTTCAGAAATGTTTAAACAGATAAAGGATCAAGGATACTCTAGAGAATGCTTTTAACTGCAAACAAGTTATGTGATACAATCCTTGGCAGGAAATCAGCAGAAACAAACACAACCAGATGCTTAACAATTGTAGAAATATTTTTGTTAATACGTCACACACAGTGAAACTAGCTAGCAAAGTATATGCAGACAATAAAAGTGCTATAAATAACTCAGAAATAAGACAAAAACAGGATACTTAATGTTATATATCACAGATTAGTTGGCTGAGAGCCCTTCCTCCGACTTCTTTCAATTAGCTCAGTGTGAAATGGCAGAAACACTCACAAAGTAACAAAGTTATACCCTGAAACAACTTTAAAAAAAAGCTTGAAAGAACCAGTGAGGTGCTTATTCCAAGTCGTAGTCCAGGCAATCCCAATCAGCCAAAGACCACAAACAATTCACTCTCACTGAAATGCTATACTGGCTTTGGCTAAGCTATGATGGCCTGGAACATGTGCTCAGACACACAGCCTCTACTAACAAACAACTAGGCCCAAAACACATGCCTGAATATGGACAATGCTACACTACTAACACTACTTAGGTAGAAAAAAAAACTTCAGAAATGTTTAAACAGATAAAGGATCAAGGAGACTCTAGAGAATGCTTTTAATTGCAAACAAGTTATGTGATACAATCCTTGGCAGGAAATCAGAACAAATAAACCCAACCAGATGCTTAACAATTGTAGAAATATTCTTGTTAATACATCACACACAGTGAAACTAGCTAGCAAAGTATATGCAGACAATAAAAGTGCTATAAATAACTCAGAAATAAGACAAAAACAGGATACTTAATGTTATATATCACAGATTAGTTGGCTGAGAGCCCATCCTCCGACTTCTTTCAATTAGCTCAGTGTGAAATGGCAGAAACACTCACAAAGTAACTTGTTAAGTAACAAAGTTATAACCTGAAACAACTTTAAAAAAAAGCTTGAAAGAACCAATGATGTGATTACTCCAAGCCGTAGTCCAGACAACCCCAGTCAGCCAATGACCACAAACAATTCACTCTCACTGAAATGGTATACTGGTTTTGGCAATGGTATTATGGCCTGGAACATGTGCTCAGACACACAGCCTGTACTAACAAACAACTAGACCCAAAACACAAGCCTGAATATGGACAATGCTACACTACCAACACTACTTAGAAAAAAAAAAACTGCAGAAAAGCTTAAACAGATAAATGATAAAGGAGACTCTAGAGAATGCTTTTAGCTACAAACAAGTTATGTGATACACTCCTTAGCAGAGGTCAGAGCAAATAAACCCAAACAGATGCGTAACTAATGTAGAACATTTTAGTTAATACCGCACACAGAGTAAAACTATCTAGCAAAGTATATGCAGACAATGCAAGTGCTATAAATAACTAAGAAATAAGCAAAAAACAGGATACTTAATATTATATATCACAGATTATTTGGATCAGAACCCTTCCTCCAACTTCCTCCGATTAGCTCAGTGTGAAATGGCAGAAACACTCACAAGTTAACTTCTTAAGTAATTAAGTTGAAACCTGAAACAACTATAAAGAAGTTTGAAAGAACCAATGAGGTGCTTACTCCAAGCCATAGTCCAGGTAATCCCAGTCAGCCAATGACCACAAAAACTCACTCTCATTGAAATGCTATACTGGCTTTGGCTAAGTTATGATGGCCTGGAACATGTGGTCAGACACACAGCCACTACTAACAAACAGCTAAGCCCAAAACACAAGCCTGAATATGGACAATGCTACACTACCAACACTACTTAGGTAGAAAAAGAATTACATAAATGTTTAAACAGATAAAGGATCAAGGGGACTCTAGAGAATGCTTTAACTGCAAACAAGTTATGTGATCCACTCCTTAGCAGTAAATCAGAACAAACAAACCCAACAAGATGCTTAACAGTTGTAGAAAATTTCTAGTTAATACCTCACAGACAGTGAAACTAGCTAGCAAAGTAAATGCAGACAATAAAAGTGCTATGAATAACTCAGAAATAAGTAAAAAAAAACAGGATACTTAATGTTATATATCACAGGTTAGTTGGCTCAGAGCTCTTCCTCCGACTTCCTCCAATTAGCTCAGTGTGAAATGGCAGAAACACGTACAAGTTAACTTCTTAAGTAACAAAGTTGAAACCTTAAACACCTTTAAAAAAAAGCTTGAGAGAACCAATGAGGTGCTTACTCCAAGCCATAGTCCAGGCAACCCCAGTCAGCCAAAGACCACAAACAATTCACTCTCACTGAAATGCTATACTGGCTTTGGCTAAGCTATGATGGCCTGGAACATGTGCTCAGACATACAGCCTTTACTAAGAAACAACTTGGCCCAAAACATAAGCCTGAATATGGACAATGCTACACTACCAACAGTACTTAGGTAGAAAAAAAACTGCAGAAATGTTTCAACAGATAAAGGATCAAGGAGACTCTAGAGAATGCTTTTAACTGCAAACAAGTTATGTGATACAATCCTTAGCAGGAAATCAGAACAAACAAACCCAACCAGATGCTTAACAATTGAAGAAATATTCTAGTTGATACCTCACACACAGTGAAACTAGCTAGCAAAGTATATGCAGACAATAAAAGTGCTATAAATAACTCAGAAATAAGAAAGAAACAGGATACTTAATGTTATATATCACAGATTAGTTGACTCAGAGCCCTTCCTCTGAATTCCTTCAATTAGCTCAGTGTGAAATGGCAGAAACACTCACAAGTTAACTTCTTATGTAACAAAGTTGACACCTGAAATACCTTAAAAAAACTTGAAAGAACAAATGAGGTGCTTACTGCAAGCCATATTCAAAGTAACCCCAGTCAGCCAATGACCACAAACAATTCACTCTAACTGAAATTCTATACTGGCTTTGGCTAAGCTATAATGGCCTGGAACATGTGTTCAGACACACAGCCTCTACTAACAAACAACTAGACCCAAAACACAAGCCTGAATATGGACAATGCTACACTACCAACACTACTTAGGTAGAAAAAAACTGCTGAAATGTTTAAACAGATAAAGCATAAAGGAGACTCTGGAGAATGCTTTTAACTGCAAACAAGTTATGTGGTGCATTCCTTAGTAGAAAATCAGAACAAACAAACCCAACCAGATGCTTAACAATTGTAGAAAATTTCTAGTTAATACCAAACACACAGTGAAACTAGCTAGCAAAGTATATGCAGGCAATAACAGTGCTATAAATAACTCATAAATAAGAAAAAAACATGATTCTTAATGTTATATATCACAGATTATTTGGCTCAGAGACCTTCCTCCAACTTCCTTCGATTAGCTCAGTGTGAAATGGCAGAACCACTTACAAGTTAACATCTTATATAACAAAGTTGAAACCTGAAACAACTTTAAAAAAACTTGAAAGAACCAATGAGGTGGGTACTCCAAGCCTTAGTCCAGGCAACCCCAGTCAGCCAAAGACCACAAACAATTCATTATCACTAAAATGCTATACTGGCTTTGGCTAAGCTATGATGGCCTGGAACATGTGTTTAGACACACAGCTTCTACTAACAAACAACTAGGCCCAAAACACAAGCCTGGATATGGACAATGCTACACTACCGACACTACATATGTAGAAAAAAAACTGCAGAAATGTTTAAACAGATAAAAGATCAAGAAGACTCTAGAGAATGCTTTTAACTGCAAACAAGGTATGTGATACACTCCTTAGAATGAAATCAGAACAAGCAAACCCAAGCAGATGCTTAACAACTGTAGAAATATTCTAGTTTATACCTCACACACAGTGAAACTAGCTAGCAGAGTATATGCAGACAATAAAAGTTATATAAATAACTCAGAAATAAGCAAAAAACAGGATACTTAATGTTATATATTACAGATTATTTGGCTCAGAACCCTTCCTCTGACTTCCTTCGATTAGGTCAGTGTGAAATGGCAGAAACACTCACAAGTTAACTTCTTAAGTAACAACGTTGAAACCTGAATCAACTTTAAAAAAAAGCTTGAAAGAACCATTGAGGTGCTTACTACATGCCGTAGTCCAGGCAACCCCAGTCAGCCAATGACCACAAAAAATTTACTCTCACTGAAATGCTATACTGGCTTTGGCTTAGCTGTGATGGCCTGGAACATGTGCTCAGGCACACGGAATCTACTAACAAACAAGTAGGCCCAAAACAAAAGCCTGAATATGGACAATACTACACTATCAACACTACTTAGGTAGAAAAAAAACTGCAGAAATGTTTAAGCAGATAAAGGATCAAGGAAAATCTAGAGAATGCTTTTAACCCCAAAGAAGTTATGTAATACACTCATTAGCAGGAAATCAGAACAAACAAACCCAATCATATGCTTAAAAAGTGTAGAAAAGTCTAGTTAATACCTCACACACAGTGAAACTAGCTAGCCAAGTATATGCAGACAATAAAATACTATAAATAATTCAGAAATAAGCAAAAACAGGATACTTAATGTTATATATTAGTTGGCTCAGAGCTCTTCATCTGACTTTTTCCAATTAGCTCAGTTTGAAATGGCAGAAACACTCACAAGTTAACTTCTTAAGTAACAAAGTTGAAACCTGAAACAACTTTAAAAAAAGCTTGAAAGAACCAATGAGGTGCTTACTCCAAGCCGTAGCCCAAGCAACCCCAGTCAGCCAATGACCACAATCAACTCATTCTCACTGAAATGCTATACTGGCTTTGGCTAAGTTATGATGGCCTGGAACATGTGCTCAGATACACATCGTCTACTAACAAACAACTAAACCCAAAACCGAAGCTTGAATATAGACAATGCTACACAACCAACACTACTAAGGTAGAAAAATAAATTGCAGAAATTTTTAAACAGGAAAAGGATCAAGGAGACTCTAGAGAATGCTTTTAACTGCAAACAGGTTATGTGATACACTCCTTAGCAGGAAATCAGAACAAACAAACCCCACCAGATGCTTAACAATTGTATAAAACTTCTAGATAATACTTCACACGCAGTGAAACTAGCTAGCAAAGTATACGCTGGCAATAAAAGTGCTATAAATAACTCAGAAATAAGCAAAAACAGGATAACTCATGTTATATATTACATATTAGTTGGCTCAGAGCACTTCCTCCGTCTTACTCCGATTAGTTCAATGTGAAATGGCAGAAACACTCACAAGTTAACTTCTAAAGTAACTAAGTTGAAACCTGAAACAACTTTAAAAAAAGCTTGAAAGAACCAATGAGGTGCTTACTCCAGCAGTAGTCCAGGCAACCCCAGTCAGCCAATGACTAGCATGAGCTAAGCTATGATGGCTTGGAACATGTGCTCAAACACACAGCCTCTACTAACAAACAACAAGACACAAAACACAAGCCTGAATATGGAAAATGGTACACTACCAACACTACATAGGTGGAAACAAAGTTGCAGAAATGCTTAAACAGATAAAGGATCAAGGAGACTCTAGAGAATGCTTTTAACTCCAAACAAGACATGTGATACACTCCTTAACGGGGAATCAGAACAAACAAACCCAACCAGATGCTTAACAGTTGTATAAAACATCTAGTTAATACCTCACACACAGTGAAACTAGCTAGCAAAGTATATAAAGACAATAAAAGTGCTATAAATAACTCATAAATAAGCAAAAACAGGATACGTAATGTTATATATCACAGATTATTTGGCTCAGAACCCTTCCTCTGACTTCCTCAGATTAGCTCAGTGTGAAATGGCAGAAACACTCACAAATTAACTTCTGAAAGTAACTAAGTTGAAACCTGAAACAACTTTAAAAAAATCTTGAAAGAACCAATGAGGTGCTTACTCCAACAGTAATCCAGGCAACCCCAGTCAGCCAATGACTACAAACAATTCACTCTAACTGAAATGCTATACTGGCATTGGCTAAGCTATGATGGCCTGGAACATGTGCTCAGACACACTGCCTCTACTAACAAACAACTAGGCCCAAAACCCAAGCCTGAATATGGACAATGCTACACTACCAACACTACTTAGGTAGAAAAAAAATGCAGAAATATTCAAACAGATAAAGGATCAAGGAGACTTTAGAGAATGCTTTGAAATGCAAACAAGTTATGTGATACACTCCTTAGCAGGAAATCAGAACAAACAAACCCAATCATATAATTAACAATTGTAGAACATTTCTAGTTAATACCTCACACACAGTGAAACTAGCTAGCAAAGTATATGCAGACAATAAAAGTGCTATAAATAACTCAGAAATTAGCAAAAACAGGATACTTGATGTTATATATCACAGATTATTTGGCTCAGAACCCTTCCTCTGACTTCCTTAGATTAGCTCAGTGTAAAATGGCAGAAACACTCACAAGTTAACTTCTAAAGTAACTAAGTTGAAACCTGAAACAACTTTAAAAAAAGCTTGAAAGAACCAGTGAGGTGTTTACTACAACCGTAGTCCAGGCAACCTCAGTCAGCCAATAACTACAAACAATTCACTCTAACTGAAATGCTATACTGGCCTTGGCTAAGCTATGATGGCCTGGAACATGTGCTCAGACACACAGCCTTTACTAACAAGCAAGTAGACCCAAAACCCAAACCTGAATATGGACAATGCTACACTACCAACACTACTTCAGTAGAAAAAAAAATGCAGAAATGTTTAAACAGATAAAGGATCAAGGAGACTTTAGAGAATGCTTTGAAATGCAAACAAGTTATGTGATACACTCCTTAGCAGGAAATCAGAACAAACAAACCCAACCAGATGCTTAACAATTGTAGAAAATTTTTAGTTAATACTTCACACACAGTGAAACTAGCAAGCAAAATATATGCAGGCAATAACATTGCTTTAAATAACTCAGAAATAAGCAAAAAACAAGATACTTAATGTTATATATCACAAATTAGTTGGTTCAGAGCCCTTCTTCCAACTTCCTCAGATTAGCTGAGTGTGAAATGGCAGAAACATTCACAAGTTAACTTAAGTAACAAAGTTGAATCCTGAAACAACTTTAAAAAAAAAGCTTGAAAGAACCAATGAGGTGCGTACTCCAAACCGTAGTCCAGGCAGCCGCAGTCAGCCAAAGACCACAAACAATTCACTCTCACTGAAATGCTATACTGGCTTTGGTTAAGCTATTATGGCCTGGAACAAGTGCTCAGACACACAGCCTCTACTAACAAACAACTAGGCCCAGAACAGAAGCCTGAATATGGACAATGCTACACTAGCAACACTACTTAGGTAGAAAAAAACTGCAGAAATGTTTAAACAGATTAAGGAGACTCTAGAGAATACTTTTAACTGCATACAAGTTATGTGATACACTCCTTAGCAGGAAATCAGAACAAACAAACCCAACCAGATGCTTAACAATTGTAGAAAATTTCTAGTTAATACCTCACACACAGTGAAACTAGCTAGCAAAGTATATGCAGACAATAAAAGTGCTATAATTAACTCAGAAATAAGCAAAAAACAAAATACTTAATGTTGTATATCACAGATTAGTTGGCTTAGTGGCCTTCCTCCGATTAGCTCTGGAAATGAGCTAAGATAAGCGTATAATACATGGACATGCCCCCAAAGTGAGAGGAAAAGTAACCTTGGTGTAGTAAGGTTCACACATAAGAATGCAGCTATAACAAGCTTGCTATAGCTATTTCTTGTGTATCAAACCCATTGTTATAACTAAGCAAATCTGTGCTACTACACAGGTTACAATCTTAAAGCTTTCAAAGCTGTATCTTAACATGCACTGCCACAGCAGACAGGTGCAAATTGCACACATACCTGTGACTGCTCCTGATTTTGGATTAACACCTTTCTAAGTCCTTCCTGAGTTCTGTCAATGTTTTGAGAAATTTAATGGATTGCAGTTAATATATAACAAGAATAGTTAGAATTGCTAAATTCCTTTACTTCAGAAAATGTCTGTTAATTCATGCTATCTCATTCAGTCACATGGGATTTAGTATTGCTCAGATACTTACTTCTGCTACTCAACAATCTGAGCATGAACTGGATATGATCTACCAATGTGGCATTACAAGTAATGATCTGGTGGTGAAACCGGCCATTTGATATGATCGCTTGATCATTTGATTCATGGCCAAAAAAACAATAGATGGAATCCCTAGTCTTTGGTCTCATGCATTGCAGAAGACTTGTTGCACTCACCCTAAACATGCTTAATCCAGTCTTGTTCTGCCAACATCAAGATTGTAGTACTTCCACCTCAAATGAGTTGGTTTGGGCTTATGATTATGTTCTTGCTTTCTCCTTGACGTCATACCCCAGGCTATGTACATCCAGCCTACATAGTTTGCTATGAGGAATTGGATGACTTTAAGCTCTAACAGCTTAGGATGACTGGCCAAAGTATCAACTATCAATGACATTGCCCTGTCTGCATAAGGCAAGTTTGTCATGAATAACCATTTCGTAATTTATCAGGATGATGTCTCCTGAAGGAAGTCCAAGTACTTGCTCCAGGAGATCTATGCAGTAGCAAACTGACTGACTGCATGCTGGAGAGAATGTGCAGTCCAGTCCCTCTCACCATGCAGAATGCCTTACCTAGTGAAGAATGAGAACTATCCATTATGTATTTTGCTGTCATACTTGCTGTGATCACATCTGAGGGTCCCTCAAGGCACTCATCAGCATCATGGCAGTTATCCTTGGTAGATCAAACCGCCTCAAGTTTGGTATGATTTTTTTCTCTGCTATTTTCACTATAGATACTATGACCTGTAAGCTGTGTCTATGCCCCTTCCCATGTTGGTCTTAACTGCCTGGAGGTACTGGACCAAGTCCTACACCAGATCATCTTTGTTTCTCTTAAAGAAGTGGTATTTTTATCTTAAATAATAGAGGCTCTGATTACTCCAGTCTTCAAAAAAAACAGAATAAGATCATAACAGCTTGGATAGGCACTGACTTATCCTACCCTTTCCAACTGCTTACTTATAGGCCATCTAGGGCAGTAGCAATGCAGTAAAATATCTCTTCTTTCAGTGCAATTCATGCAGATTCATAAATTAACCATAGTGCAATACTCTAAGGTCAATAATGCAATACTTTAATGTTCACAGTGCAATACTCAATGTCTCTCTGTGCAAGGATCAATGCAGTGTCTTAACCAAGTACCTGTACAATACTAAAGTCTCATGCAAGTAAGTGTTCATTTCAAAAAGTGTTAAAATATGTTTCTAATTATGTGCAGTATTAGTCTGTCTACCTGCATGTCTGTGATGTAATAGCCAGGTGTTACATGTGTAAATGTCTGTGAAAATAGTCTATGTGTTGTCTGCACATTGAGTCTGGAGATATGGAATTTCATTCAGTTTTTGCACTTGCGTGATTTCTGAATAACAATAAAGTTTACTTTGACTTTGCTAGTAAGATTCTTGAGAAAGAAAAGTTACACAAATTGGAATCATATCTGAGAGATAACATCAGGTATCTTTATCTGTCCAGTTTTCAAGAAAACAGAATTACGGTGGCAATCCTCTCTGTGATCTTTAATAATCTCCTTGTGGAAAGGGATGAATCCATTGCTCCATATTGTTCACACCAGATTGTGCATTGCTATTTGATACAGTGGACCACTGCATCTTATTCCACTGACTGGAACATTACTGAAGCACCGCTCATACTGTCTTGTACAGGTGTGACTTCTATCTCTCTGAATGAATGTCAAAAATAGTTTCAGAATAAATGTCTGCACCTCTTATTATCTCGACTGTGGTGTTCCACTGGAATCATTTCTCATACTTTTTTTGTTCCCCACCTCTAGCAGAAGTTATTTCATTGAAAGGCTTGCAATAACAGTTCAATTGCTATATTGTTAACATATGGCTTTAACTCTTATTCACACTGGAATCTATGTTGGCTGTTAACTTTGCTAAGGACCTGGAATGTATCCACAAATGTATGGTCAATAATTGGCTTAAACTCAGCACCACTATTATGGTGGCCATGGACACACAAGTGACACTTTGGAATATTTCAGTGCCATTTCTGTCTCTCAGTACTATTTACAGTAGAGACAAGATTCAGTTCAAGTCTAAGGTACGTAATTTGGGGGCGATGATTAATAACAAGCTGATGATAAAGTGCCAGATGTCAGCTGTTGTCAGATCCCCTTCTATTGATTGTAGGAACATTCTCCTCATCAAGCACATGTGATTCCCATCACCCCTTCCCTAAGTTTCTTTTTTTTGCCAGTCCTCTGCTCTCCATTTTGAGACATCCCATTTCCATTGCCATTGTGGTATCTTCCCCCGCCTGTCTCTATTTCTATTAGTACTGAAGCATGGGAGGAGATGGGTCTATCTAGTATCTCTACTTTTACTACCGTTTTTGTACCATCTAATCTGACCAGAAACCAGTCTAGCCTAATTTCCTTATTTATTTGCCTTCTGGTAAAAGTGAATTGTTTTTTTTTCTCATGTCTGTCTCTCCATATGTCAACCCACACTACATTATCAGTATCCCTTCTTCCTGTTACTCCTTTCACACTCTTACAGGACAATGCATGCTCACCTCTACACTACAACTAAGCTAAAAATTCAAGACTCGCTGTCTCTAAAACATCATATTTTCTGCTAACAAAAAACAAAACCAAAAAAAAAGAAGCTTCACTACTGCTCACACATCCTGAGTTCTTAGCTCAGGCACGCAGGTACATTAAAGCAGGGAACCTGATTGTACCATTGTGATGTTGTTTAGGGCCACTGCATTATTCGCTTTGCTGTTCTATTTGTTATTGTCTGTTGTCTTATAATTTTAGTGAGAGCACAATGTCCTACCACAGAACCCATGTTTACAGACTTATACCATTTTATATTTCTGGCTGCTGTCTTAACCAAATTTAATTTATTCCACTCCTCTCTGCAGCTTTCCTGCACTCAGTTTGTTTGCTGAGAAATTGTAACTGTCTGAGGCAAACTCACCCATGGATTCAGTGGTTTACAGTACTTTACGCCTTCTAAACAGCTTTACTGTCTGCAGTTTGGAGTAGCATATCTGTTGTTCTTCTAAAGCATGTGTTAGACTAATGTTCCAATTACATAAAATTGTTCCGTCGATAGCATAAAAGAGAATGATTCCTCCTGCTTATGTTGGAGCTGTTTCCTGCTATGTGTCCTTCCCACCCCTCATGGCATTACATTTATAGGACCTGCTCTTCAACCAGAACTCTACCCACTTCGCACACCTTTTAAAGTCATACACATACATACAGATTTACCCTGGGCACAATAATACACTCACACAATTCCTAAACCATCAGTCTGCATTTAAGCACTTTAACTTTCTTTCCTCTCTTATATTTACTAACTAACCTCAGTGATCACAACTTATACTATCCACCTTTATCAGCTATCTATTCATACCTCGCCTATATTCACACCCCAGTGTTCTTCCATCCCCTCCTATATTCATACCCAATGTTCTCCTACCCTGTCTATATTTATACCACAATGTTTTAGCTCCTGTTTCTCTGACATATCTCTACAAACTGTATACCATGCTTCTCTTAAATATTACTGCATCCTTACTCTTATCACCTTACAACTTACCATACATCACTCAATTCTGTACAGATTTCTCTCACTATGTGCTCTACCTCTAACCATTCAAATCACCTGACTTCACCAGTCACTTCCAGTATATACAAAGACTCACCCAATCTTTACTTCACATTCAAATTACTAAACCTTGACACCTACTACACCAAAATAAAAATAACTGCTACAGTTAAACCAAAACAAAGTTACCAAATATATCCTTTTTTCTCTGTCTTACCACTCTGTAGAAATATTCATCCCAATCCAGGCCCCTCCTCCCATGCTAACTCCCCAGTAGCCTCCAAAACTTATCCCAAGCCATCCCTCTCTTACTCAGCCCACCTATCTCCTTCCAAAACAAGGATCACACTATCATAACCAAAGCCATCAAAACCCAACTCACCTATCTCAAACTCACCCAAACAGCTAAAATTAATTTCCTTAAATTCTAGCAGCATCTATAATACAATTTTACAACTCCATGCTTGGATCCACATTATACACCAGATGTTCTTGACATAACTGAAACATGGCTAAAATCCCATATACTTGACTCTGAAATATCACTCCCTGGCTATAATATTATCAGGGCTGATAGAATTAAAAAAAAAGTTGTTGCAGTAGCTTTACTATACCCTGACTATCTTGAAATACTACCCTGGAATAAACCTATTCCCAAATTTCATATCACTGAACTCCTCATCTCCCATCTTAAACTAAATAACCATGTAATATAGTATATATGTGTATATATATATATCTATCTATATATATATATATATATATATATATATATATATCCGCCTGTCCAGCAATTAGACCCCTACTCCAATACTATCTTCCAAATCAGCCCCTGTGGTGAAATAATAAACAACTGCTTAGCATCTGCAAATCACAAAGGGTTGCTAGGATCAGTCTCTATTCCAATAGTTTAGCTAGAACTTGAAATAACATTTTTATATTAATCAGGTCTATCACACACCTTCATCTTTTCAAACCATTACTAAAAGACTTCTCGGTGGTGCAGCGGTAGCATTGTCACCTCACAGCAAGAGGTTCTGCCGTTCGATTCTCGGCTGGAGTGCCTTCTGTGTGGAGTCTGCATGTCCTCCCCACAGTCGAGTGGCGTTCGAAAGCCATGCGTGAATGGGCATGCCTTCGTTGAAGGTTTGGCGTTGGGCTGGCACCTCGGCACCATAAAAATCGACTGCCAATCATTAGCGGACCAGAGTTCAGCTGTGTCGACCCCTAACTGGGAAAAGCTGAAAGGAAAACAACAACAACTAAAAGACTTCTCTGCGTCATGGCTTTGTTCCTGCTGCTCATCTGGGACATAGCTCTCTAACATCTATCATCACCTTTCTTATACCCTCCTTTAAAGCACTAAATCACTTAACCTGCTTATCCCCTTCTAATACCTCACTTTATTGTACTTCTTAAACTGCTATAACTACTTCTGATTAGCAGAAACAAATTACTGCTCTATTGATTTCACAGTTCTTCAGACAAATTCTTGATGAAATGCTGCTTGGAAGGGAAAAAGAAAGAAAGAAAGAAAGAAAAACTTGGATTTAGAAATTTGTTTCTTTCATCCATTTGTTATTTTGGCTTTTCCTTTGTGACTGCTTTTCAAATAGGTTTGAATCCATTGGTTTAAGGAAGGAATTACCAGAAGTGTTTGGGCTTCCTTTGAGTGCTGCAGGTGAGGAGGCAAGGGTTGGGGATGCATATGGACTTTACCTTTGTTCTTGTGCAGTGGGCTAAAGAAGTTTTCTGTGAGGATTGGAATCCTTTGAGTTTGTTTGTCTGACCTTCTTTTCCATTGGGTCAGTTTATGGTTGTACGCTGATGAGGTAAGTAGTTAATTCATTCTTGCCTTTGTTAGAAAAATATGTATTAATGTGTGTATGCTTAATGCCAATTAATAGTCAGAAGAATTAACACATTTTTCATTCTATTTTACATGCACTGTGTTATATATAAATTGAGTTTCATATGAGACTGAAAAAGATGCTTTTTGAAAACTGCAGTATGCTTTCTGAAACTTGCAAGATGCCCTCTGACCTAGTAATTGCTAGCACAGCAATATTCATGTTTATGCCTTTTGGAAATGTACTTGAGAAGCAGGTGCTTATCTGCTAGGTCAGGAACGAATGAATGAACAATATTATATTCTGTAAATGTAATGATTCTAAGCAATCAGCTCTGTTCGAAGCATGAGAACATGTACAGCTGCAGAAGCTTAGAGATAAAGTAGACAAAGGATTATTAGAGAAATGAACTGTTAGCTTTGTGCTTGAATTAGCCATAGTACCTTGAATGGTAACATAACATGTATCTAACTGGTGGTAATCAAGGCCACGTTGTTTTCCTCAGGAAGTTTCTGACAAAAATTGATAAATCAGCAAAAATTCATGGGACTGATGGTCAACAAGTGATGAAAAGACTGGTAATTTATTACGTCAGCTTGCTAGGCAATGTCTAGTTAGAGAATGTATAAAAGTGAAAGTATTTCCTGTTTTTAGTTAGACAAACTCTGTAATAGCACGTTTTTGTCTCCTTGCTGCAAGATTAAAGCGCCTTAACCTGAACCTACTGTGTTCTTTGACAGTTTGGTTCTTCGGACCGGAAAGTACCTCTCGCTCTAGGCCTAGGTCAGAATTGGGCCCGGTGGCATGCATCTGTAAGGAGAAGAGACCAAATCGGCTCTTCTGTTTTGAAAGACCTCTGACTGAATTGTCGTTCGAAAGAGGCCAGCCACTGTTTCTGATCTGGGATTGGAGGACGAGTCAACGATCCGGTGGATCAACTCACGGAGGGTCAGGTAAGGAGGAATTTACCTTATTTCTGTTTTAAGATCAGGGACTAGTTGCAGAACTGTTTTTGTCAGGAAGATTTGCATGTGCAGATCAGGGACAAAAAAGGTTACTGTCTTGTCATAGATCAGGGAAACAGAATAGGTAGACAGTTATTCTAGATAAACTGTGAAAAGGTGTAGAACTGTGGTACCACGTGATAAAAAGTGTTATGTAACAATTTACAGCTTAGCTAAGGCAACATGGGAAATCATTGCACGAAAAGTTCCCGAGACCCGTCCCTAACTGAAGACGCGAAATATATGCAATTACAGCGTGCCGACAATGTTAAGTACTATACAAAATGGGTTGATAAGTATAAATTTGATGGTAATTTAGATAAACTTGCACTTATTAAACTTGTCAGGCAACTTAAAACAGACGCAAAAGGTCAATTAAAAAAACAACGACAATTAGGAGTCCCTCAGGCACATAGGTGGCTTGAGGAAGCAAATCGCAGAGAACAAAAGATTAAAAATTCAAAAGCAATGTTCTTAGACAAAGAAGATAATAACTTGGTAATAGCAATGGCCCCTCTTTTGCCCCCTCCGCTTCCCTTACCAGAATACGAAGTGAGTGGACAAGCTGATCCACCTCCGCTATACCCAGCTGTTTCTACAGCATCAAAACTGTTTGTCAGGGATCCTATCGAGACAAGGTCTCGAACACGTAACTTGAGAGGGGAGATTGAATTATATGAAATAAATAGAAAATCACAAGCTATGAGTGAGGAAGAGATATGTCCACTCATAGAAGTACCAAATCCTCAGGCAGGACAGGACCCGACTCTTTTAGTTTATAGACCGTGGACACCGGAAGATGTCCGGAAAGCCACGGAGGGAATTCCCCATCCGAAAGTAAAATTTTCAAAAATTTTTAGAAGACTTACAGGGTATGAGATTAAGTTACCATTTGAATGGAGAGGAAGTAGAAAAAGTAGTTAGACAAATTGTAGGTCCAGATTGGCACATGAACAGTGGCGACTGGAATCCCCGTGATGCAGAGCTTAGACCAGTCCCACATAGTAATGCAGAATTGGATGACAGAGTAAAGGGTCTGACAGACCGAATCTCTGAAAAATGGAAGCCTAGGGCTGATTGGACTTGCATTAATCAGTGCATTCAACAAGAATGTGAAACGGTTGATAGATATTATGCTAGATTATTAGAGTGTTTTAATAACCACTGCGGAATGCAGATACCAGAAAATCAGACACATGATTCCCCATATGAGCAGCAGCTAAAGAATGCATTCTTGAAAGGTAGTATAACTCCTATTAGCAGCTTTATTACGAAGCACATGGTAGATCATCGTACAAGTAGATTGCAGCCATTACCTGAATATGCAAGACATGCAGAAAGACATTTTAATAGTAGAAAGAAGTAGAAAACACAAATATTTTCAACAGAAGATGGGTCAGAAGTTTTTGTAGTACAAACTGGGAGAAAGGGTAAGAAAAATACCCAGGGAAACAAACAATCTGATAAACGATCAGAAGATTTTGAAGAAAGAAAGAAAGAAAACGGGTGAATGTTTTAAATGCGGGAAAAAAGGACATTTAGCAAGGGATTGCAGGCTAAATAAAAAGGTGACTACGGAAGATAAGGAGAATGAGGAATGACTATATGATAGTCAGGAATCACTGAATGAGAACAAACAGGAAAAGAAACCCACAGTTAGGACAGCTGTTTAATCTTAGCCTCACCTCAGGATACGTACCCAAGGAGTGGCGCACGGCGACTGTGGTCCCACTTCATAAGGGCGGTGCCTCCACAGACCCTGGAAATTACCGCCCCATTAGCTTGACAAGCCTTATCTGCAAAGCCATGGAGAGGATCATAATGGAACTCATAAATAAAGACATAGGGAACTTGCAGACTTTGGATCCAACCCAGTTTGGCTTTGTCAGAGGCAGATCCTGCCTCTTAAACTTGGTTGACTTTTTCGAGACAGTCACCAAGGCCATTGATGAGGGAAAGGCAGTCCATACAGCCTACCTCGACCTGGCAAAGGCCTTGACACAATACCCCACTCAGGTATCATCGAAAAACTCATCAGCTTGAATGTAAACCCATCCATCACAAGATGGGTTGCAAACTGGCTAAGTGACAGAACCCACAGGGTCAGAGTTGCTGGAGCCATGTCAGACTCAAAGCCTGTCACAAGTGGTGTCCCACAGGGCTCAGTCCTGGGTCCACTCTTGTTCGGCATCTACTTTTCTGAAGTACAAGCAAACATAGGAGGGTTATGGCTGACAAAGTTTGCAGATGACTGCAAACTGGGCGCCATAGTCGAAAACACATCTGACACAGATATCCTCCAGAAGGGCCTCACAGAAATGGATAACTGGTGCCAGAGCCATGGCATGAAGTTAAATGCCAAAAAATGCATAGTCATACCCTTTGGGAAAAACAAGGTTACCCCTAGCTACCATATAGGTGGCAATCCACTGAGCACAGAAAAAGTCATCAGGGATCTGGGGACCCAAGTTGACAGTAGCCTTTCGTTTGACACTCATGTTGCTAAAGTAGTTAGGAAAACCTTCTATATCGCCCACCTGATCATGAAGGGATTCACATCTAGATCAAGGGAGGTCATCGTCCCCCTGTACTCATCACTCATTAGACCTATGATTGAGTACAATGGCCCGTTTGGAATGTATCTGACCAGACACCTGCTGCAGCTTGAAAGGCCCCAAAAGTTCCTCACCAAAAGGATAAAGGGTCTCAAAAATATGTCTTATGCTGCCCGACTGAAAGAACTCCAGCTCTATTCAGTCTCATACCGCTTGCTCAGAGGTGACCTGTGCCTGACATATAAGGCCATGTCAAACCCAGATTTGATGAATATGCTTCACCTCAAAAATCTAGATCCCTCAGAACCACAAGGGCGGAGACTTAAACCTTGACACGGTTATAAATAGAATGTGCTGGAGGGACAGATTCATCACCCAGAGACTCCTATGCTGTGGAACAAAATCCCGGTACATGTGAGGCAGAGCACCTCGCTGGCCTTGTTCAAGAGGAATCTTGACCAATGGATGGGAGATCGCAGATATACCCCAGGGATTACTTCAGTGTCACTGCTTGACAGAGGCACAGAAAAATGATAGGCATAGTTTTTATTCAAACTAAAGGGGTGGCGAAAGCCACATAACTATGGGCTAGGCTTATAAATGCCCTTGGGCAGATAGCCTAGTATGAACCTATGAACCTATGAACCTATGAATGTGATAGCAAGGGTAGAGGATGTGACAGAAGGGGTAGAGGATGTACATGAATTTGTAGATGTTGAAGAAAATGAAATTTTAGACCTAGCCTTATTGAGCCTAGAGCTCTACTTAGCAGACACAAAACCGGAAGTGACGCTTCTAGTAGAGGGGAGGGAAGTCAAATTTTTGTGTGACTCAGGGGCTTCACGGACCCTGATACATCCTTCCAAATTACCGGAAGATTCAGAATCACCAGATTATATACTAGTAAAAGCAGCTAATGGACAGCTGTATCGGGAGCCACTCTCCCATGACATAGCAATAACAGACCCCGTTTCAGGAATGACCCAGAAAAGTAAAATTGTGGTTTCTGCAAAATGCCCAGTAAATCTTTTGGGTAGAGATTTAATGCAGATATTTGGCATAGCCGTAGTTCCAACCATGCAGGGTATGGAGGCACAGCGACAAATGGATACTTTTGTAGTGCGACCGGAGGGTGAGACATATTATTGGTACAGCCAGGACTTGGTTATGACTGGTCCAGGGGCAGTAACCGAAGAACTGATGAACGTAGCCATCAGTAAATCCCCCTCCCTTGAAATTGACAAACAACATTTGTTGAATTGTACTCTATATTACTGTAATAGACCAGGACCTGATAAAGAATATGAGCAGGAGTTGTTTCAAAACCATGCAAACAGACTAATGTTACGAAACTTGTACTGGGACACAGAAGGAAACAGTGTAATAAGCTGTTCATTGCACCAGGAATTTTTTGCACTTTACAGATCTAATCGATTGCCACATGTTAGCTTAACCAAAAATAGAAGTCTGAAATGGGCAGACTTAGGAGAAAAAGTCACAAGGTGGGAAAAGCAGACAGAATTAGAACTCTCTGAACAAGGAGTACAGAAGCAGAAATTGAATTGGATAACACAGACACACCCAGCTGTGCACTCACAGGCTAGTGAGAATAGCTGAGTATTACTCTTATTGGAAGAAGAGGAAAAAGCCTTGTGAAACATACCAGAGACTCTCTGGTCAACAGGGAAATCAGATGTAGGGCTTATTCGAACAGCAGGACCAGTTATTATTATGCCAAAATCAGCATTTAGACCTCAGAAAAGACAGTATCCCTTGAGAAAGGATGCAGAGATAGGGATCAAACCTATAATAGCAGCCTTACTTAAGGAAGGAGTCTTAATAGAATCTCCCGATTCACCATGTAATACACCCTTATTTCCTGTTAGGAAAGCAAACAGGGAATGGTGTATGGTCCAAGATTTACAAGCTGTAAATAATGCAGTTATACCCAGGGCACCAACGGTGCCAGATCCGCACACCTTACTGAATGATTTAAAGCCTCAGCAAAAGTATTTTTCTGTGGTAGATATTAGTAATGCATTTTTCTCAATACCGATACACCCCGACAGCCAACATTGGTTTGCATTTACATTTCAGGGGAAATGGTATACATATACGAGATTACCACAGGGATATTGTGAAAGTCCAACAATATTTGCACAAGAAATGGAAAGCAACCTGGCGGGATTTATCCCACTGAAAGGTAGTCAGATTTTACTTTATGTAGACAACATTCTGCTGGCAGCCCCCACCCAACAAGACTGTAGAGAGGATACCATAGCATTATTACAGTTTTTAGCTACTCAAGGACACAAAGTAAACAGAAACAAACTGCAACTTTGGAGAAAACAAGTTAAGTACCTGGGATATGTAATATCCAAAGAAGGTAGAATATTAGATGAAGATAGAAAAACAGCAATATTACAGGCACCTAGACCAACTACCAAGAAGGAAATTATGTCCTTCCTGGGAACTACTAACTTTTGTCGGGTCGGATGCCAAATTATGCTTTGGAATCTGCTCCACTGACTAATTTGATATTCAAAAAGCCGATGGCAGCACAGGATTTATTACAATGGACACCAGAAGCAGAAGCAGCTTTCTGCAAGCTAAAACAACTGATAGCATCATCCTTAATTTTAGGATTACCAAACTATCATAAGCGATTTTTCCAAACTGTAGACTGTAAGCAAGGTTATATGACATCAGTGTTGACACAGCAACATGGGGACAAACAACGCCCCATAGCTTACTATTCATCACAGTTAGACTCAGTGGTGCGATCCCTGCCCCACTGTGTACAAGCAGTAGTTGCAGCTGCAATGGCAGTGCAGGCTTTAGCCTCAGTAGTGTTGTTCCACCCTCTCACATTGAGAGTGCCTCATGCAGTCGCAATTATTTTACTGCAAGAAAAAGTAGCATATCTTTCTCCTGCTAGACATCTTTCCTGTATGACTATACTGTTGAGCCAACCTCATATGACAATTGAACGATGCACAACTTTGAATCCGTCAACCTTGCTCCCAACCCCTGCAGATGGCAAACCGCACTGCTGCTTGCAGGAGATTGAGCAAAAGACATTATTTTTATTTATTTATTTATTTTATTTTACATTTGTTGACCGGGCTAGTCTTACTGGACATATATCCGTTTTCAGTAGAGGCCCGGGGAGAAAAGCTCCAAATACACGAAGTAAACAATCATTACAAAAGAACAATGATAAGCATAATACAAAAGTACCAGTGTAGACTTATTTAACAATTTAAGAAAAACTAAAACTGACAGAAAGCATGTAAACAGAAAAAAAAAAGTCAGATAAAAGTAAAATACAAGGTATAGAATATTCTGAGGTTAGATTAAATAAGAGATAGATAAGCAGAACACAAGGTGGGAAAACATATGTGAGAAAAAAAAAATGCTAAGGTAGAGTCAATATCAAAGATATAACAGTCAATAATTAAGCATATTATTTAGAGGACCAGTAAGGGGAGAGGGGGGAACTTGGGAGATAATGAAGTCATTTCAGTCAGGGTTAGCACAAGGACATAACCACTGGGATTTTAGATGTTCTTTGATATGTCTTTTGAAAAGGGATGTAGAGTCTAGGTTAGTTATTTCATGAGGGAGTTGATTCCAGAATTTCCCGACAGAGTTAGAAAATAATGAGTCCCCAGCTTTATTATATGATTTAGTCAAGGCCACTAGGAGTTTATTAGCAGAGCGTAGTGTGGATAGGTTTTTATATGGTGAAATTAGTTTTTTAAGGCTAGGGGTAGCATCAGGGTAGTGAAGGGACTTATGAATGATAAGTAGTTGTTGATAGAGTATGTGGTATTACCTAGACAAGACCTTACAGATGTTCCCTTGGATGATGCCGAGGTGACATACTATGTGGACGGCTCGTGCAGGAGGGGTCCTACAGGACAGACTCTAGTGGGATATGCAGTCGTTTCTGATACCGAGACTTTAGAAGCAAAATCTTTACCACACAACTTATCTGCACAAGCAGCAGAATTGATTGCCTTGACAAGGGCATGTACCTTAGCAGAAGGTAAGAAAGTGAATATTTTTACTGACAGTTTGCTTTTTCTACTGTACATGTTTTTGCGCAGCAGTGGAAAAATAGAGGAATGATAACATCTACTGGTAAACCAATTAATCATGCGCAATTTATTTTAGATTTATTAGACTCTATTCAGTTACCTCAGAAAGTAGCTATTTGCAAATGCGTAGCTCATACCAAGCAACAGGATAGAATTTCAAAAGGTAATGCGCGGGCTGATACAGCTGCAAAACAGGCAGCTTCAGCCTCAGAAGCCTTTCTTTTGAGTGAGGAATTACAACCCTCTGAGATTTTAGATTTAGAAATGTTAAAAACAATGCAGACACTTACTACAAATGTAGAAAAACAAAAGTGGATAAAACGAGGAGCAATTCTTGAAAAGGGACTGTACATCTCCAAGGAAAAGAAACAAATTCTGCCATCTAACTTGTTTAGATATGCAGCTTTGTTGATCCATGGGCAGAGCCATGTCTCAACAGGGGGGATGGTACAGTTAATGAATCAAGTGTTTACAACGTATGGATTTACTAATTATACAAAAAATTTTTGTGCAGCATGCCATGTTTGTAACAAGCATCATGCACAAGGGGCATTGAAGCCTAAGCAAGGGAGTTTCCCTACACCACTGTATCCGTTTCATACTATTTGTATGGATTTCATAGAACTGAATAAATGTGAGAATAAAAAGTATTGCCTTATCATTATAGATATGTTTTCCAAATGGGTGGAAGCTTTTTCAACTAAAAATCCAGATGCAGCTACTGTTGCAAAGGTCCTTGTTAAAGAAATTATACCTAGATTTGGCATACCAGAAAAGATTTATAGTACACATTTCGTGAACCAAACAGTGCAACAACTTAGTCGCTATTTCGGAATATCATTAAAAAATCACTGCGCATACCACCCCCAATCTGCAGGATTAGTAGAGAGGCATAATGGGGTGTTGAAGAATAAGCTTAGGAAGTTGATTAGCGAGACACAAAAGAACTGGGTGCACTGTTTGCCTCTGGCACTGTTGAGCATGAGAACTGTTCCAAATGCAAAGGGATTGACTCCTTTTGAAACTTTGTTTGGGAGGGCATGTTATACACCTCAATGGAAACCTTTCATGTCTGCAGAGCAAGAGGCTGACAGTTTACTTGCAGGGTATATGAGACGATTTTTGAATAACAAACTTTTGCAGTTAAATTCTGTTTCAGATAAAGAGCAACCGAAATCGGAAGCACCAGTAGCCCCAGGCACCTGGGTCTGGGTGAAGATTGTGAAGAGAAAGAACTGGAGTTCTCCGAAGTGGGAAGGGCCGTACCAGGTACTACTGTCGACACCCACTGCAGTCAGGATCGTGGAGCGAGCTTCCTGGATTCATTTGACGCACTGTAAATTGGTTAAGAATTTTGAATTGGACAAAAACCTTGTTACTGTTGTACAACGAGAACACAATGGCCAGGTATAGAGTGAATAGAGACATTGAGCAACCTCAGAAAACTTGCATGATCATTTTGATAGCTATGCTAATTACATTGTTCTTTTTGTTGTGGCCATTCATTTTCCTGCCACGAAAGTTGAACTGATTAAACGTGATGGGCCAAACATAGACTGGCATCCGAACTTTAACACTTATCAGGCAATTACACGTGTGTATGCTGAGACTTTTAATGTTTCGAACTGCTGGGTCTGCACGGCCATACCAACAGCATATGGGGGTTTATTGATGGCTGCTATCCCCCTAGGGGTCAATGAGACCTGGGAAAATCTGTTTTTTGACACAGTTGCTATTAAAGCATATGATAAAGTAGCACTGTATTTGCCTGTAACACAAAAAGGAATTGTATGTTTTTACAAAAATGATACCATCCAAGTGGGTTGGAGCAAGTGTAATGTCACTGTACAATATAAATGTTATACAAAAGCAAATGATTTAGGTGGATCTTGTAGTACAGATTATAACTCATTTCTTAAATCTATGCATAAGACTCTTGATCAGGTACAACGTAATCCTGTACTTTTTAAACAGTTATCTGTAATAGGTAGGAAAATGTTTCATGCAGGGCAGTCATTTCGTAACAAAGTAACAACTAAAGTAGAGGACTGTTATTTTGTGTGTGGTAAAAAAGCATATAAATGGTTACCTGAGAATTGGTCTGGCAGTTGTTTTTTGGGATACCTGGTCCCGGCCATACGACACACTGCAGTTTTACCTCAGGGAAGTATTCGAAATACCCGAGATGTAACCAAAAAGACTGTTAAGGAACCTGAGAATCCAGTGGGACAGATCGAAGCGGGCTGGAAAGACCATCATAATGTGGGAACCAAACTTGCGCACATGGACTTGAGTGATGCTGTCATATCGTGGGCAGGCATATTACCTGCATATGGCACAGTTAAATCGATTTGGGAGCTGCAAAAACTGTCCAAACTTCTCGAAGTAGTGAGTAATGCGACTTTCTCTGCTCTTGAACTGATAACTGATGAACTGAATGCCATGAGAACTGTAGTGCTCCAAAACCGAATGGCTCTTGACTTCACCCTAGTGGCGAGGGGTCTGACGTACGCTTTAATCAAAGAAGAATGCTGTGCGTTTATTCCTGATCATCAGCACGAGATTAATGATCATCTTGAGGTAATTCAGCAAGTGTCGGCCATGACCAAACCAGGCCCAAACCCTCTGACAGACTTTTTCCAGAATTTATTTGGGGGGTGGGGTTCCATCCTAATGAACATATTGATTGTCATTGGGGTAGGATTACTCCTAATAGGAGTTTGTGTTTGTTGTGGAATCCCCTGCATGAAGAAATTAATCAAAGAATTCATAGACATATCAGTATGTGAGACTATGTATCAAAGTACTGAATTTGAATAGCTGCTAAAATGTGAAACACTTTCATAAAAGTTTAAACTTAATAACTTTCTTAACTGCAAATCCTGATTGGAAGAGGTTAGGAAAAGAAGCAAACTGTTTATTCTTTTTTGAAAATAGAATTAAAAAGTATTAACAGGAGGGAAATGTTAGAATAATATGTATTAATGTGTGTATGCTTAATGCTAATTAATAGTCAGAAGGATTAACACATTTTTCATTCTATTTTACATGCACTGTGTTATATATAAATTGAGTTTCATATGAGACTGAAAAAGATGCTTTTTGAAAACTGCAGTATGCCCTCTGACCTAGTAATTGCTAGCACAGCAATATTCATGTTTATGCCTTTTGGAAATGTACTTGAGAAGCAGGTGCTTATCTGCTAGGTCAGGAACGAATGAATGAACAATACTATATTCTGTAAATGTAATGATTCTAAACAATCAGCTCTGTTCGAAGCATGAGAACATGTACAGCTGCAGAAGCTTAGAAATAAAGTAGACAAAGGATTATTAGAGAAATGAACTGTTAGCTTTGTGCTTGAATTAGCCATAGTACCTTGAATGGTAACATAACATGTATCTAACTGGTGGTAATCAAGGCCACGTTGTTTTCCTCAGGAAGTTTCTCACAAAAATTGATAAATCAGCAGAAATTCATGGGACTGATGGTCAACAAGTGATGATGAAAAGACTGGTAATTTATTACGTCAGCTTGGTAGGCAATGTCTAGTTAGAGAATGTATAAAAGTGAAAGTATTTCCTGTTTCTAGTTAGACAAACTCTGTAATAGCACGTTTTTGTCTCCTTGCTGCAAGATTAAAGTGCCTTAACCTGAACCTACCGTGTTTTGATCATTTTTAAAGTATATTTTTCCTTTGACACCTTTCTTTCTGGTATGTTTCATTGACTGTTCGTTGTATGGGGCTATTTTATATTTTGTCCTTGTGATTCATTGTGTGGGTTTATAAGCCCATTTCACCCAATCCATCTGTTTTTTTATTTCTTTATGTTGTTGCATGTTTATTTAGCTGTTCCTGACTTTCCGTCCAGTTATCCTTCCTGTTCCTGCTTGTTCATAGGTTCATAGGTGTGTACTAGGCTAATGGCCCTGATGCCTTTACAAGCCTAGCCCATAGAATTACCCTGGCATCGTGCCACCCGAACTTAGTTCCCTGTCTTAGTTCACTGTCAAGTAGAGCCACTTGAGTGATCCCGGGGTGAATTTTCTATTTCCCACCCACTCATCAAGATTTCTCTTTTAGAGGGCCAGTGAGGTGCTCTGTTTAACATGTATGGGAAGTCTATTCCATAGCAGGGGCAGTTTCTGGATTATGAACCTGTCCCTCCAGCTTCTTCTGTTGATTGTGGTAATGAGGTTGAGGTCTCTGGAGTGTGTGGTGCGATGGGATTTCTTTAGATGAAGCATTTCTAACAGAGCTGGGTCAGACATGGCTTTGTAAGTAAAGCAGAGATCGCCTCTAAGTAGGTGATATGAGACAGAGAATAGTTGGGGTTTTTTGAGTCTATCCATACAGGACAAGTGTTTAAGGCCTAGGATCCTCTTTGTGAGGTACTTTTGTGGCCTTTCCAGTTGTTGCAGGTATCTAGTGAGGTACATGCCAAATGGGGCACTGTACTCAATTGGCCTAATGAGGGAAGAGTAGAGGGAGACAATTACCTCTTTCTTCCTGGATGCAAAACCCTTAGTAATGAGATGTGCCACATAGATGGACTTTCTGACCACAGTGACAATGTGGTGGTCAAAAGACAGGTTGCTGTCAACCTGTATAATGTCCTCTGTGTTCAGTGGACTACCATTGATGTGGTAATTCATGGGAACCAGGTTTTTCCCAAAGGGGACGACGACACATTTTTTGGCATTGAGCTTAAGGCCATGGTTCTGACACCAGTCGTTGGTCTCGGTGAGGCCTTTCTGTAGGATGTCAACATCATTTGAGGAGTTAATAATAGCTCCCAACTTGCATTTGTCTGCAAATTTTATCAGCCAGAGTCCCTTCACGTTGGCCTGGACTTCAGAGAAGTAGATACCAAACAGGAGAGGACCCAGGACCGAACCCTGTGGGCTCCACTTGTGAGTGGTCGGCAGTCTGACTTGGATTCAGCTACTTTCACACTGTGGGTTCTATCTGTAAGCCAGTTTGCAACCCACCCTAGGGGTTGATGCCTAACTTAGTGAGTTTTCTATGATTCCTGAGTGGGGAATGGTAGCAAAGGCTTTGGCCAGATCAAGGTAGGTTGGTTGAACCACCTTGCTTTCATCCGTAGCTCTGGTGACTGACTCAAAGAAGTTGACCAGGTTGAGCAGGCATGATCTACCCTTCACAAAACCAAACTGTGTGTGATTCAGAGTTTGGAGATTCACTATATCCTTGTTTATTAGGTCCGTGATGATGCGTTCCATAGCTTTGCATATCAGACTCGTCAGGCTAATGGGGTGATAGTTCCCAGGGTCTGTAGTTGCTCCTCCTTTGTGGAGAGGGATGACTGCAGCAGTGTGCCATTTAGTAGGGACAAAGCCTGAGGTGAGGCTGTGATTGAACAGGGCACACAGGTGAGGTGCCAGTTCACCCTGTAGTTCATGTAGAACACAGCCGGGGATATTGTCAGGTCCCATAGAAGCTGTATTCTTGGCCTTGGACAGTGCTGTTTTAACCTGTGCAGCAGTAATACTGGGTGCCTGGTAATCTACTGGTATTGTGATTGGTCCTTTGGTGGGAGAGAGAGTGGTAAAGTTGGCACTGAATCTTTCAGCCAGTATATTGGCAATATCTGTTGGCTCGGTATAGGAGATAATAATCAATTTTTTATGTTGTTCATTTATCTTATGGTTAGAATATATATGTTATTATTTTTTGACTGTAATATTCAGATGGTGATGACACTCGTTGTTTCATTATTAAGGGAAACCGGCCTTAGGGTTGGACCATACTGTATTACTGTTGGTTGATGGTATCTATAAATAGTAATGAGATTTTCAGGATGTCTAATGTTTTTTCACTGATGAAGGCTACATAGCCGAAACCGGTTTGATTTGTTACATTTTGCGGCATTATATGCCTTATTGACATCCAGTCTTTAATAAAAGTATTTATGAGCTGCACATGCTGGCCTCTGGTGTTTTATGAGCTTATGGTTTGGCCGAGCATACTCAACTTGCGAAGCATTTGGTTTTTCTACAGTTCGGTATAGGAGATACCATTGTGCAGTAGCTCAGAGCAAATCTGGGTATTGCCTTGGAGATTCTTTACATAACTATAGAAGGCCTTATGGTTGTCTTTACTATCTGCTGCAATTCTGTTTTCATAGCTACTTTAGAGGATTTGATGAGGGATCTCAATTTTTTTGCTGTGGCTGATAAGGGAGTTTTTCCATTCTTGGGACTTCACATTATTCCACAGCAGTTTCCTCCTTCTGTTGTACAGTTTGTTTATGGCAGGGGACCACCAGATTGGATTCCTTTTTTTGGAGGAGTTGACTATTGGTATAGAGCAATGGTTGCCCATGTTAGTAATGACCAGGTCAAGGATGTGTGGGTCTAGTGGGGGTAAGAACGAGCTGGTCCAGGGCCCAGGGGAAAAAAAATCGCTGTTCCACAAAAAAAATAAATAAAAATAAAAACTTCAAGACATTACATAAAGTGGGGGGCTTTGCCCCTCCCCCCACACCCCCCTACTTAAATATACCAACTCTGGGATCGCACTACAGTGACAAAAATGGCAAAGCAACGGAGGCGGCCAAGCGATTATCGCTTATATTTTGCTGTTTCGTGCTTTCAAGTTCAATCAAGACATATTTGAAGGATTGCATCTTCGATTATATAATAGGAACCCATCTCAACACCCGCAGACAGCTGCTGCTCATTTTCTGACTCCTCCTGCTGCATGTTAGGTTTATACTTCAGTCATCTGTCTGTATCAGCTCCACTATAATCTCCTTCAACTCCCACAACATTTGCCACAACATAATGGTGCTACAGTTAGGTGTCTATCCTACTACTTCTTTCCCTAAATCACATCAGGTCATATCACACTGTTGTATTACAACAACTGCTCATTTTCAAGCTATCCAGCCTCCCAAAAAAATAACTTCAGACAAACACCCATTATCCTAGACCCATACCTGTACAACATTTCCTACATCTACTTTTTCATGCACACACACAAAAAAAAAAATACCATCAGTCCAACCAAAATTAAAACTAAAGCTTAAAACAAAACCAAAAAATTGCATTACATCCCAAGACTTCTCTGTAAAACTATACTTATGAGGTTTTATCAACCTGAACCCTGGTCCTGATGGGTAACCGACCACAACAATCAGGTTCAGCCTCACTACACCATCACCAGTACACTGTTCTCCCAAAAATAATTAACACCTAAAGCTAGTCAGTGTTAACCTCCAAAGCATATGCAATAAAAGAACTGAATTTCCTGGTTAGATATCCCATAATTCTGCAATATTGACAGTAAACCGAGGTCTCAGCTGCTTGATTTGTTGGCAGCTCAGATGGATGTAAAAGATCCTATGGCACCTATCAAAAAGAGTAGCGAAGTTCCCCAATGCCCTGGCCAAATTTCCCCTAGTAGTATAAATACCACCTCAGGTCTCCGCTGTAAAGAGGCCACTAGCCTAGTGAGACTAATCTGGTCAAACAAACAATCAATAAATAATATATAAAATATCCTGTATATTACAGAAACCTAGTTAAAACCTGAATTAAGAGACTAAGAAATCCTGCCTGCTGGCTACAACATCATTAGAAATGATAGTAAAACAGAGGTGAAGATGTAGCAGTCATCTACCCTGACTCCCATGAATTATTCCTCTAACCGCTCCTTCTTTCACAATTCATCAAAGGGGAACTTCTTGTCTCTTTATTTAAAATAAATTATTATAAAAGCCTTTGTATAATCACTGTTTACATTCCTTCTGGAGATAACATATCAATAGCAAAATACATCCTTTTCTGGGTTTCTAACACCAGCACTGATGAAACTATACTTTTTACTGACTTAATCATAGAATGAAAGCTCTTTATCGTAGGGTTTACATCTTCTACCATAAATCTGTATGTCTTGACCAAAGCCATCACCACCCTTACCAGGTACAGTAAGCCTAATAACAAGCCATCCATACCTGAATGGATACTCATCTCAGACCACAGCAAATTCTCATCCTCAGACACCTTTCCAGGTGCTCTCAGTGATCATCTCCCAATGTCTGCAAGTAGACACTTCATCATCTTTTCTAAGGCTCACTACAATAGCCTAGTATGCAACCTACCAATATTTAATGCTGAAGGTTTCACTACTACCTTAACAGGCTATAAAGGGAAAACATTAAAAACTCTACCCTATGAAAACATTGTACTAGAATTTTAAGAGAGTATTCCTTTACATACTTAATGAGCAGATCTCCTTTAGGAAAAAAATGGCGGTTGAATCATGCCCTGTAAACACTTTGTGCCTGAGCAGTTGCCCGTCTCACCCCCACCCTAGCTATGCTTCTGATCTCAGCTGTCACCGAGTCTCATTTCACTTCTTATTTATACAGACTACAACTGCACCGACTAAAAATGACATCCACCAGTAACCCATGAAATATTATCTGTCTAAACTGGCCACTGCCACCTTCTCATTAAAAATCATCTTGACATCTTATATCAGATACCACTTTCAAAACTAAAATGCAGTACCTTAGCAGACAACAACATTCTGTTTGAGTACTTCAAAGTAGCAGCAGAAACCATTACATAGCCAGTCTCTATATTAATAGATATATCCAGGAATCCTATGAACCATCACCACTTTGGGAAAAATCATATATCCTACCACTTCACAAAGGATTACATTTTATGAAAGTTTTTTAATTATAGACAAATCACTATACTATCCAGACATCCAAAATCTTAGAAAAATGCATTCCCGCACTTCTTCAGGATCTCTTGGAGTTTCAGCTTCTCTCTCCAGCTCAGCATAGCTTTCAGTCAAACCACAGCACAGCTACAGCCCTACTTAATTTTATCAGTGCCATCAACTAAACTAGATACATAGGCAACTTGGTCTCCTGTATATTCCTGCACCTGCCGATACCTTTTGACACCATCTCACATTACAAATTACTACAAAAATGTTCCACAGTAGACATCTGTCAATGTACCCTTCTGTAGTTTCACAACTCTCTCTGCCAAGTTTCAATCAATTAAATGGCAATTAAAATACTTACCCTTCCTTCCTATTAATGTTGGAGGACTACAAGAGCACCAGTGAGGGGGGTTAGAGGTTGGCATATTGATAAAAGTGTTGAATTCATAGACACAAAGTACAGGGTTTGATTCTCACCCTTGAAATAGAAATTGGTTATGCTTAAAATAGCCCACAAGTGCAGCTAGACTAGTACCTATCTATAAACCTATTTTAGGTCCGTAACTTTTTTATATCTTCATCAGTGTCTTACCCAGTGCATCAAAACACACAATACTAATCTAATATGCTAATGATTCTAGGCTAATATAAAGTTACCTCTATAGCTCTTGTATGTGATGGTGAAGAGTCCTAAAGGCTGACATTGTGTAGCTTAAACCACTGACTGCTCTAAACCTTTTAGTGCATTTTCTTTGAATTGATTCTAGTGTGAGTAAATGCTCAGTTTAAGTTTTGTAAAGTGAGACTAAGCAATCATCTTCTGTAAATGAGATGTTTTTAAGCAAGTCTTAATGCAGTTAGGTGAACTTTGCTGACACATTTATTGAATAAGTATTTATATATTATAGTTATTCCTAGGTTGTTATACTCTTCAACTGCCTCCAAAGCATGGCCTTCTGGATTTAAAGGATTGTAAGTAGAGAGTTTACCAATGTATATAACTATATTTACTTGAACTAAAGTGCAGACCATTATTAAGTGCCCAGTCTACTGGTACTTTAATGTACTTATTAATGTTGACATAATCACGATGAGCAAACATTTGACCCAGTACTACCCTCAGTCTACTTCCTAGTTTTACAATTATTTTTCCCTCTTACCTTCACATCTTCTTCCTTCTAACTACTGTGTATTTTTTCACTCTTCACTTTCACTTCTCTTCCTCCTCCTTTTTCATTTCCTTTAATTTCACTTTTAATCGTGCCTCATCTACAGTGATACTATTCCACACAATTGTATTATAATCCCTCACAACTGATGCCTTCCGTGCATCTTACCAACACCTACCTCTATGTATACCTCAACATTCCCACCCTAGTCATCTCCCAACCACTACATATCTCTTACTACTAATAGTCCCTTCTCTCTTCCACTCTTGATTTTGACCTCTTTGAAATAAAGTATTATACCCATAACCACATAATCAACAGATAGGTAACTAGACCAAGACAGAAATTCAAACACTCTTTTACATACTCCGTGCAGTCTTTTCACTTGAAAATATGGGGTGGCTCTGATCCTAACACAGGTCCTGCAACCACTCAACAAAATACCAAGTCTGCCACATCACAAAATAGTCATCCGTCAGAGACATATGGTCTCCACCTATACATCCAATCTTAGATATATAAGAAACAAACTTGCCGATGTGCATGCCTAGGTAGCCTATTACTCCCCATATATACTAGTAGGCCTAGAAACTTGGCTTAAAAAATACAAAATGAAGAAATCTTACCTCAGGGATATAGCACTGTATCGCTTGACAGAACCAATAAAAAAAGATGATGGGGTAGCCACTATCTACAAGAATGCATCAATCAACTCTCTCTAGATCTCATATGACAACATCCCCACTCTTCAATGCTGAAATAATTATAGCATCCTTCCAAATTAATGGTCACAAAAGCCTTTGCATTGTAGGAGCTTACTTCCCCCAGGAAATAACACTGTTACTGCTGAAAAACGTCTGTCCTAGGAACCAAGCAACATCTCATTGGACACAATCATAATGGGAGACCTGAATATTAATTAGCAGGCTATTGACAGTAACAGTCCTTCTAATGTCATTAATCTATATGGTTTCAACCAGCTTATTTCAGCTCCCACACTCCTGTACTCTAGATTGAATTCTCTCTAATATCCCAAACAAAATTATCTCAGCATTTGCGTTCCCAGATACCTTAAGTGATTACCTAGCTATCTTCACAATAAGATATTATAAACCTAATCCAAAATGGCATTGGTACAAACGTGCTTGTTACCTTTCCTCTTCTGGTAAGGTTCAATTCATCATTGCACTAAAATCAATCAACTGCTGAGCTCTTCATACCCTTCCACTTGATGAAACTGTTCAGTTCAATTTTCCTAAACATTTTAAAAGAAAAACCCTAAACAAGAACCAAAATAATTAAATTGAATCCAACACCCTAGCTTTCAAAAAGTTCTAAATTGCTCATGAAAGAGAGAGACATAGTCTAGAAAAATGGAAGCAAGTTAAAACCATAATTGTACATCAGTAGTATAAATATCTCAGAAACTCCAAAAAAAAAAAATAAAATTGAAACTGATAAAAAGCGACTATGCTAATATACAGGCAACAAATTATAACACCCCCAAAGCTTTATGGACTACCAATTAACCATCTGTTAAAACCCGATACACCAACACAGCCTACACCTATATCATCTAGCAATACTGACAGCATAGCCAGTAAATACCCACTTTATACAAACATTAACCTCTCTTATTAAACCCTTGGCACAGTTAGGAACACATTTTCTCCATCCTTGTTATCTCCCAAAACAGTTGCACTCAAACCTGTTTCAATTGCTATAATCAAAGACTATTACTAACTTTAAAACCTGCCCCCTTACCCTGATAACATGACATATGAGTACTTAAAAATGTTGATGATTCCATATCTTTTCCTGTCTCATTTCTATTTAACTGCTCCATCACTGAAAGCTATGTCTCATCTCTATGGAAAAGGTACTACAGTCTTTCTCTCCATAGCAGCGGAAATGCAAGTGAACAATCAAACTTCAGGCATATAGCCATACTGTCTCCACTCTTAAAGATTCTGGAGAATTGTATCCAGTCTCAACTCCTTAGCTTTTTCACTGACAGTTGCCTCCTTTTACCTACACAGCATGGTTTCTGTCCTTTTCATAGTACATGTATAGCTTTCTTAGTTTTATTACGTCTGTTAACCAATATCAAAACTCTGTGAACTTATTCTCAGCACTTTTCCTAGATTTATCAGAAGCTTTCAACATGGTATCCCATCAGAAATTGCTTCACAAAGTAGCTTGCCTAGGAATATATGAAACTTCACCATCTTGGTTCTCCAGTTGTCTCTCAAATAGGAACATGCAGTAAAATAGCAAAATGACATAGTTTTCCTTCCTATTACAGTGGGTGTCCCTATGGGATCCAGTTTAAGTCGACTTTTATTCAGTATATTCATTAGTGATCTCCACCTAACTTTTAAACAAGCCACTATCATACAGTATGCAGACAACTCAGCAATCATCTGAGCTGCTAACACATAGCAAAATTAAAACAACTTACACAAGAGTTTTTCTCCACCATAGAGGCCTGTCTGTCTGATACACAGCTGCTCCTTAATCCTAAAAAAAAAAAAACAAAACAAAAAAAAATGATGTCCTATTTACCCCAAACCATTCAACTGACTACAAAAATATTTTAAAAATCACTTCTTCTAACAATACCAACGTAGAAGTAGTAAGACAGACTAAGCTTCTATGAGTCACTATTGAAGGAAGCTTAAAATTTGCTCATCACATAAAACGAGTAGTAAAAAATACCCACCAAAAGCTTGGTGCACTCTGTAGAGTCAAATAATACATCACAGGTAATGCCAGAAAATGTAAATGTTCAATCCCTTCTCATCCTTGCAGTGTTTTTGTTGCTTCCATCTAGATAAACCTACAATCCACTCAACTCTCACTCTTGGTAGAGTGTGATTATAAGGTGGTATAATGTGCCACCAATTATCATTGTAGGACACATCGCTGGCCTTAAAAACTTCAATTGCAGCTAGCACTGTGCCAGTAAAACCATATCTACGTTAGCCTATATGATCATTTGTGTTCCTAAAATTACTTTTTCATAGTTATTCTAGAAAATGAAAATGTCATGTGATCTGTGTCAGTTCTCATTATTTGTTCATGTGTTTAACAGTTTGTATATATTTCAGATTGAAGCCTTGCCAGAAATCATTGAAGCAACTGAAGGCAAAGTTGAAGTATTCCTGGATGGAGGGGTAAGAAATGGTGCCGATGCCCTGAAAGCTCTGGCACTTGGTGCAAGAGCTGTATTTGTGGGACGACCTGCAGTTTGGGGACTAGCTTATAAGGTAAATCAAATGTACCTGGTCATTGGCTTTTACACATTGTTGTACTTCTTGTTAGTACATTAGAAAGTAAAAGAAAGTAGCTTCCATACCAGATTCATCACAAACCACCCTGTTATAAAGTAACAGAAGCCAGAAGTGATTAGCTAAGAGAAATTAGGTTAAGAAAGATCAAACCAATATGTACAAAGGTAGAAAATATGGGTGGTTTACATAGTTTACTGCAGTCATAAGACTACAATATTTTTACACTGTTTTGTTCTTTCAGTTAAGCTGTGGTAGCATAGTGGTACAGCAGTTAGCTTTGCTGCGTTATGGTTCTTGATTGCCTGGTTTGGTTTGTAAACAAATCCAACAAGAGAAACCAGGAACCAAATGAGAAAAGCTGATGGAGATCTTGGGAGCACACAAGTCCATGATAAACCACACAGCTAGTAGCAACCACCAAGACTTTATTGAGCAAAAACAGCAGTCAAGAGCTTTTGTCTGACATCAAGGCTTCATCAGAACTGCAGTAATCACATAAATCACACAAAATAAAGTGACATCCTGTAGTCGTGGTTAAAACTGACCAATACAAATAATGCTTAAAAAATTAAATAAAAACTTGAAAATATAATGACAGTTTAAAACAGTGTGTATAAGTGAAAAAACAGTGCCAAACATGTTACAACAATGTATATACAACAAATTACAAAACATTATAAAAATGACTGATGAGTTACCCCTCCATACGTTTCAATTTTACGATTGGGGTAATGGAAGAGCACTCATTGAGTCCAGGGACAGTAAAAGCATCACACATCAAAATCCAGATTAATTCCTTTCTGTTTAGGGATTCTTCTGTGCTAAAACCCCTTGCATCCCATTCCATATAGTCCAACACTACAAACTTGAAGTGGTAGTCAGGAGAAGCTGAAATATGCCTATACAAGGCATTGGTGGTTTTACCTTTTTTGATGTCATTCAAGTGTTCATAAATTCTTTCTTTCAGCTTACAAGTCTTTCCAATGTAGAATGCCTTACAACATTGACAAAGAGCTCCATATACCATCCACTTGGATACACAATTGAAGTGTTTTTTACCTTAAATTTCCTATTCCTGATAAAAAATGAGTCGCCCAATAAAATATGCTGACAATAATTGCAATGATTGCATTTGTACATGCCCTTAGGTCTACTTGAACAACTCATGTCACGTTTCATTTCTAAAAGGTTCTTAAAAGACTTGCCCCTTCTGAACACAGCCTTTGGCTTGACCCCAAACAATTTTTTGCCTTCATTGATACTCATCACAATTGGCCAAACGTTATGCAATATCTCCACTGCATCATAGATGTTAACTGAAAAAATGACTATTAGTGAACGATCAAAAGGGACAATTGATGGTTGTGTTTCTTAGGACAAGCTATTACCAACCAAATAGTCATCAGTTCGACCACCAGGAATAGGTAGTAGTGGTTTGTGAAAACCATTCCTCCTCTTACCCTGGACTTCTTCCTTAATACTGTCCAAAACTCATGGGGGTAACCTCTTTTATTGAACATGCCAATCAATTTGTCTATTTCAACAGTGAAGGTGGCATCATCAGAAATCATGCGAGCAAGTCTGAACACCTGCCCCTTGACCACAGCTGTCTTTTGAAATTGTGAATGCCAACTATCGAAATGGAGGTAAGAGCTGGAAAAAGTTTTTTTACGGTAGATGTTAGAAGAAAAATAGTTTCTCGAATAATCCTTGGTTATCAATACACCCAAAAAGGCCATTGAATCATGATCAAATGTATGGGTAAACTTTAGGAAAGATGTACTACCATTGACATACTCTGGAAATTCATTCAGTTTTGTTGCAGAATTGTCCCAGACGATACAAATATCATCCAGGAAACAAATGTAGAATGACCAACATTCGGCAAAGGGACTATTAAATACATAATTCTTTTCCCAATAGGCCATGACCAAGTTGGCAAAGCTTGGGGCACAAGAAGCCCCCATGGCCACCCCACTCTCCTATTTATACAACTGGCCTTCAAAATAAAGAAAATTTTTGGTCAAAACCGGATCCATAAGTGTGCAAGCCGTATTAATGTCATTATTCAACAACAGTCCTATGTCCGAAAGAATACTTTCCAACCACTCCAAACCTACCTTATAGGGAATGACACAATATAAATTTTGGACATCTATTGTGACTAAAATACAATCACCTGAGAACCTGAGCTTCGCTAACCTAGTCAAAAAATCCCAAGAATCCTTACAAATATGTGGGACTTCAGTGACTTATGGTTTTAGGAGGCTGTCCACATATTTGGCTGTGTAGAAGGTCTTGCTTCTATCTGCATCCACTATGGGACTCAAAGGTGGATTTTGAAGATCTTTATGGATTTTGGGTATTCCTAAGATGTCCGCTACCACTGTTTGCTGATTGAGTAAATAATCATATGTGTCACTGTTAACTTGCCCCTGCATAACCATGTCATAAAGAGAGATATCAATTTTTGAATAGGCACTATTGAGCTCATTCCTAGATATCTGGACATAAGTCTTGGTGAACAGCAACTCATACATACGATTATTATAGTCATTGATGTCCAATACAACTATTCCCCCACCCTTGTCCAGTTACATTATCCTGATACTCTTGTTGCTACATAATTCTTTAACCAACAATGCCTCCTCATTGGATAAGTTATAATCTCTGGCTGTTTTTTTAGAAAAAGATTTCCGAATTTCTAATTCACACATTTTCTCAAAGAGAGATAACCAGCTATTTACAGGTGGGATTAATGGATTAGCTTTTTTGAGAGGTTTGTTCCGGCTTGTGCCAGAGTTCAGGGAGTCAGTTTTGAACCAGAGTGACAAATTAAGCTTACATGTAAACAATTTTAAATCGATTAAAACCTCAGCCAAATCAGACTCCTTAGCCGGCACGAATCTCAACCCTTTGCTTAACATTTTGGCATGCTCAGTTGTAATGCTGAAACTTGAAAAGTTATACACAGAAAAATCATTATCTACATTTTGAATACAAACTGGTACCTCCCCAAAATTATTAGGGGTAACCGTATTTTCAACATCAGAAAACAAGCTAAAACTAGACCCAATAGAATTGGATACCTCTAAAGCAGGTTCAATAACAACAATATTAACAGTGTCAAAGTGAACAATATTTGCAGCTGAATTACTTTTGAGAATCATTGTGTTTGTTGTGAAAGCCAGTGCTGTAAATTGTGTGTTGACTGTACACCAGCATGTGGATACAATCAATCCTTGAGCTATGAGTTCAGCTCTGACAACTTTTTAGATAGTTTCGAGTTGATTTCTTCTATGTTTAATGTTGCAAATATTGATAATAATTGTTATGCTTTGAATTCATGGATGTAAACAAGTCAATTAATTTTGAAAGTTCCACTTGTTCAACAACTACTGATGGGGTTCACAACGTTATGGCAGCCTGTTCACTAGTTAATTCCCCTTTAAGGGAAATGAACAGTGGATTCGAAAATGGGGAAGTTTTACATGACACCACGTATGCAATGACCAATTTACTTTGTGAAGCTGAAGTTGATGCTAGTGACTTTTGCATTTCTAGTAGTCGGTTCTCCAGATGTAGTGCAGTTGACACAGACTTGGGGGCAAATTTTGGAGTATCGCAAAAGGATGTTGTGAATAGGGTGGATCCAGGTGTTAAGTTAGTTAGTGAGGCACAGCTGAATGACTGTCCTGAATCCTTGAATAATTCAGCTGCAAATATTGTTCACTTTGACACTGTTAATATAGTTGCTATTGAACCTACTTTACAGGTATCCCAAGTTTATTGGGTCTAGTTTTAGCTTGTATATAACTTTTCAAGTTTCAACATTACAACTGAGCATGCCAACGTGTTAAGCAAAGGGTTGAGTTTCATGCCGGCTAAGGAGTCCAGTTTGGCTGAGGTTTTAATCGATTTAAAATTGTTTACACATAAGCTTAATTTGGCACTCTGGTTCAAAACTGACTCCCTGAACTCTGGCACAAGCCCAAAAAAATCTCTCAAAAAGCTAGTCCATTTAACCAATCCTTAAACAGCTGGTTATCTCTCTTTGAGAAAATGTTGTTGTTGTTTGTCTTTCAGCTTTTTCCCGGTAAGGGGTCGCCACAGCGGAACTCCGGTCCGCTAATGATTGACAGTAGATTTTTTATGAAATGCTGAGGTGCCAGCTTGACGCCCAACCTTCAACGAAGGCATGCCCATTTAAGCACGCATGTCTTTCGAATGCTACCCAACTGCGGGTAGGACATGCAGACTCCACACAGAAGGCACTCCCAAGTCAGGCTGAGAATAACCTCTTGCTGTGAGGTAACAACGCTACTGCTGTACCACCGCGGCTTCTCTTTGAGAAAATGTGTGAATTAGAAATTCAGAAATCTTTTTCTAAAAAAACAGCTAGAGATTATAACTTATCCAGTGAGGAGGCATTGTTGTTTAAAAAATTATGTAGCAACAAGAGTATCAGGATAATGAAATTGGACAAGGGTGGGGGAATGAAACAAATTGCAGAAGGAAACAAGAATGACAATGGACGAGAAGCACTCAAAGTAAAAAACAAATCTGTTATTTATTGGAACACAGTAATGTAAGTGGTTTTGTACAGGGTAATACCTGTACTTCCTCAGACAAAAGTAACATCACAAAAAAACACTTTACTTAAAGACATCCTCCCAACTATGGATAGTGGGCATCCTTGGGATACTCAAAATCCATAAAGATCTTCAAAATCCACCTTTGAGACCCATAGTGGATACGGGTAGAAGCAAGACCTTCTACATAGCCAAATATGTCGACAGACTCCTAAAACCATCAGTCACTGAAGTCCCACATATTTGTAAGGATTCTTGGGATTTTTTGACCAGGCTAGCGAAGCTCAGGTTCTCAGGTGATTGTATTTTGGCCACAATAGATGTCCAAAATTCATATTCTGTCATTCCCCACTAGGTAGGGTTGGAGTGGTTGGAAAGTATTCTTTCTGACATAGGACTGTTGTTGAATGATAACATTAATATGGCTTGTACACTTATGGATCTGGTTTTGACCAATAACATTCTTTATTTTGAAGGCTAGGTGTTTAAACAGTTGAGTGGGGTAGCCACGGGGGCTTCTTGCGCCTCAAGCTTTGCCAACTTGGTCGTGGCCTATTGGGAGAAGCAATATGTATTTAATAGTCTCTTTGCTGAATGTTGGCCATTCTATATTCATTTCCTGGACAATATTTCCATCTGGGATGACTCTGCCACAAAATTGAATGAATTTCTCGAGTATATCAATGGTAGTACATCTTTCCTAAAGTTTAGCCATACGTTTGATCATGATTCAATGGCCTATTTGGGTGTATTGGTAACCAAGGTTTATTCAAGAAACTGTTTTTGTTCCAACATCTACCATAAAAAAAACTTTTTTCCAACTCTTACCTCCATTTGGTAGTTGGCATCCATAATTTCAAAAGAAGGCTGTGGTCAAGGGGCAGTTGGTCAGAGTTGCTCGCATGATTTCTGGTGATGCCACCTTACTGTTGAAATAGACAAATTGACTGTCATGTTCTTTAAAAGAGGTTACCCCCATGAGTTATTGGACAGTATTATGGAAGAAGTCCAGGGTAAGAGGAGGAATGTTTTTTACAAACCACTACTACCTATTCCTGGTGGTCAAACCGATGGCCATTTGGTTGGTAATAGCTTGTCAAAGAAACACAACCATCAGTTGTCCCTTTTGAATGTTCACTAATTATCACCTTTTCAGTTAACATCTATGATGTAGTGGGCACAGTTTGTAATTTTTGGCCAATTGTGATGAGTATCAATGAAGGCAAAGAATTGTTTGTGGTCAAGCCAAAGGTTTTGTTCAGAAGGGGCAAGTCTTTTAAGAACATTTTAGAAATTAAATGTGATGTGAGTTGTTCAAGTAGATCTAAGGGCATGTACAAATGCAATCATTGCAATTATTGTCAGCATATTTTATTGAGCGACTCATTTTTCATTAGGAATAGGAAATTTAAGGTAAAAAAAAAAACACTTCAATTGTGTATCCAAGAGGGTGGTATATGGCACTCTTTGTCAATGTTGTAAGGCATTCTACATTGGAAAGACTTGTAAGCTGAAAGAAAGAATTTATGAACACTTGAATGACATCAAGAAAGGTAAAAATACCAATGCCTTGTATAGGCATATCTCAGCTTCTCCTGACTACCACTTCAAGTTTGTAGTGTTGGAGTATATGGAATGGGATGCAAGGGGTTTTAGCACAGAACACGTGAACAGAAAGGAATTAATCTAGATTTTGATCTGTGATGCCCTTACTCCCCCTGGGCTCAATGACTGCTGTTCCATTACCCCAATCCTAAAACTGAAAAGTACGGAGGGGTAATTCATCAGTCATTTTTATAATTTTTAGTAATTCGTTGTATATATATTGTTGTAACATGTTTGGCACTGTTTTTTCACTCATACACACTGTTTCAAACTGTCATTATATTTTCAAGTTTTTAATTAATTTTTAAGCATTATTTGTATTGGTCAGTTTTAACCACATGACTATAGTATTTTCTTTTATATTGTGTGATTTATGTGATTACTGCAGTTCTGATGAAGTCTTGATGTGAGCCAAAAGCGCTTGACTGTTGTTTTTGCTCAATAAATCCTTGGTGGTTGCTACTAGCTGTGTGGTTTATACTGGACTTGTGTGCTCCCTGGACCACCATCACTTTTTCTCATTTGGTTCCTGGTTTGGTTTGTGGCTGAGGTGTCTTCTTTGCTGAATCTGTCCTCCATGTGTCTGTGTTTGCTTTTCATGGGCATGCCAGTTTCTTTCCACATCAGAAAGGCATGCTGTTATGTCAAATAGCAATCCTCTGCATTGCCCATCGGTGTACATTGGTGTGTATGTGTTTGTTTGTGTGTGTGCACGGCATATGTGCATGTGTATGTGCAAATGTACATGTGGCTGCATCTTGCAATGGGCTGGTGTTCCATCACAGATTAGTTCTCTTCCTTACACCTCTGTGTATGGGATAGACTTTGACTCCCCACAAATCCTGAACTGAATGAGCCAGTCTACCCTACTAGCAGAAAATGAAAGGAAGCATATGGTAGTATTGGTATTGGTATTGGTAGTATGTTGGCCTGAATCTGTCCATAAAGAGTTAAAAAGGAAAAAGTCATGGACATTCAGAAGCCATATAGCTGTATTTGCAAATATCCCATGGGTATCTGTTACAGGAGGTTTAAGGTATCACACACTGAAAACTCTAGCTTGGCTAGGTTTTTCTTCTAGTTTTTACATATGGTAGTATGTCAGAAATGACACTGTGTGGGACTACAGAGACTGTTACACAATTTCATAACACAATATAGCAGTTCTTCTAAAACAGGTATATGGTGACATTTATATACATATGTATGCAAACTGAACTATATTATATTGACTTATGTTTATTATTTAATTTAGTACTTTACATATAAAATTCAGGTAGGAGTGCATACTTATTGCATTTTGCTTGACTCTAACACTGACTTACTGCAATTAATAAACATTTTATTTAGATTATGTCAATTGTCTAACATGTAGAACTCTGTACCTTTACTCTGTGAAATGATATATGCCTTTAGCCTGAAGTCTGGCCGGACTAGGCTACCTCCCCAGTTAACAAATGGTAAATAATAAAAAAAATGTAAATTTCTCATGTTGCCTCTGTCAGCAGTATATAGACACAGAGCAGAGCATTTTAGATCATTTATCAACCACGGAAAGTTGTACTACACTGCCTCTAATTTTAGTTAGCTCTACTAAATAGCATTGTCTTGTTTCATCTTCCTAAAATGAAATATTTCTTACCAAAAATGAAAATAGGCATGACCAGCCAAAGATACACTCAATACAAATGTATTAATTTCAATTTATTACCAGAATAGAGGTTCACTGTTGCAAAATTGTAGTTGTATCATATCATGTTAAGGTGTTTTAGTTGCCATATCAATATCTGCAACATTTAGACAGAAATCAGAAAACATTTTTCTTCCAAATATCATGACATTTGCCATTTCTTGCACACTAGGATTCACAAAAGAGATTGGTGCACACCATACAGATTGTAATAAAAAAAGACCCTGCTCGCATGATGTGATATTTTGTGATTCAAGGACATGATAGCCATGATGAGGAAAGACCTCATTATCAGCAAATTTGCATGCCTCTGAATCACAGTTGCTACTGGTTTGGTTTGTGGCTGAGGTGTCTTTGCTGATCACATTACAGAAGTTAACTGCTGTGCAAATGTTATGCAGGCAATGACATCACCCTTCAGTCACTCTCACCACAGTCCCCATGCCTTTCCCTAAGTTTACATGCTGTTTAGGCCCAAGACATTAGAGTACTCCTTGGTGACTAGTGTTTCCCCTAATCCCTGATCCCTGTACTGCTGTTGGTGCTGTTATGGTCCAAATGTATTATCCCTTGTAGCTAGTGTTTCACCATTGCCCAATCCCTGTACAGTTCTTGTTTCCATTATGACATAAATGTGTTATCCCTGCTGGCTAGTATTTCCCTCCTTCCCTGATTCCCATACTGCTCTTGGTGCCATTACGGTACAAGTCTATTATCCCTGATAGCTATTGATAAACCAGACCACAATCCCCAAATTACTTTAAATGTCCGTAGATAAACATGGCTTTTTGGGTGTGTTCTCATGATGTGGTGAGGCTAAGAATGCTGATCTACATGTATGAGCAATTTACTAAATCATTTGACACATAGATGCCTTCCAGGAGGTGGATCCAGGAGAGAGAGAGAGAGAGAGAGACAGCACATGGCTAATAAGAATATGCCTGTCCCCCAGTCTTCTTCATTAGCAAACAGCAAGGCTGTGTAGCCAGCCCTACACAGTGCTGCATGTCTTTGAGTTAGAGGACTGTAACACCATATTAGGACTGTCTCTGAAATCAAAATGGTTACTGCAACATGTACACAAGGTGTACAGGTCACTGTAACATTTATGAATTCTCCCCATAGTTTTTTTCAGGACACTGTCCAAATCAGGACTGTCCTTCAGAAGATGGATGGGTTTTAACCCCAAGAAAGTGCCTCAGTGAATATAATCCCGAGTTGTACAGACTGCAGCTCAGACCACATTGAATTGGAATACTGTATTCCTATAATGTTAAACTAGGTATATGTACTCCGTTTACAATAATTTTATCACAATAGTCTCTGCACGTGTTCTCTGGACATGGCATCCACCTATAGACTGTGCTAGATAGAGAAAAACATCTGCAGCCCTTTCATTACTGTTTTGTTTTTCTTGCTCTCTAACTATGGTATGGCACACCGCTATCAATGAATTTCTTCATCCGGAAATATTTAAGAGCCAGTTGAACTGCAAGGACAGAATTTGCTATGGACAGTTAAGGACTATCTTACAAGATTCTAGGTTAAGTATGACTGAAAAACATCCTGTGGATACCGTTAGAAATAAAATGTGTACATTATTTTGGACAAAGTTACATAGTGAGCATTCTGTTCAGTGTTATGGCAATATTGGGCACGAATAAAAGATAGCTTGGCTGTAGTCTAAATTGTGACTACACTTGAGCACAGCCTCAAACAATTAAACATGCTTGTAGGGCAAAGGTCATCTTATTTGTTCTTTCTCAGGACAGTGCATTCATCCAAAACAAATGTTGACATGGTTAAATAAGATATATCTGTAATAGCAATTACTAATTTGGGGAGAACTAACAAATTTAACACAGCTTGGAGTCATTGCTAGTAGACACTGAGAAAAATAGCCTTTCTTAGTAAGCAACATTCCTGAAATAAAGCACATGGTGAGAGAAATAGTCTTTCTTGGTAAGTAGCATTCCTGAAATAAAGCACATGGTGGCATTTCTCATCTTAATGGATGCTTCCATGTATGGGTTATTTCAGAACCAGGTTTAGCTACACAAACCAAAGGAAGAATTTATAAAATAAATCACTGAAAATTCCAGCACAAACTGTTGCCAGTACCAGAAAAAATTTGCTTTAATCATTTCAAGTAGAAGGCCATTTAAACTGTGTCACACCATCTAGCAAAGTTGGAGCAATATACAAAGAACTGCCAGTTTGGTTCAAATTTGAATAAAGCACTATGAGTCACATTCATTGTGGTATTCTGCAGTATAAATCAAATGTAAAATTTCCAGGACCTTTCAATATAGCAGTGAACATATAAATAGAAATACACAACAGTTGAGGAAGCAGCTGGTGAGCTGCCTGTGGGGTGAGGGGATGGTATTTATAGAGTTAGGAGGTGACATGGAAGCATAAAACATGGTTGGAGCATTTGGTAACTGACATCTGACATTTAACATGCATCTTTAATTAGTTTTAAGACTCAAGCTAAAGCTAACACATTTCATTTGATCAATCCCCTTCTAAGAGATGAATAGAAGACAAATGTGACAACTTGTGACATGCAAACAGGCAATCCCTCAGGATCAGCAGAGTAATCAGTTTCCTGACTCAGATACAGATCCTGAGACACTGCTTGAAAATATATTTCACCAGCCTCTCTCAGTACAAAGGCATTATTTTCAGGGCAATATACTACAGTTTGTATGACTGCAGAGCCCCAGTGCTAATATATACATGACACTGGACTGTCCAATCAGAAGCTGAAGGAGCAGTAACCCTATCATGTACACCCTCTCCATTGTTAAACAGACATGATGACCTGATGACAAACTCGTGGATTCAGTTACCTCTAGAGAAAAATCAGTATTCACAAATGTTTTAAGGCATGTCATCTGAAGTCAGATTAAGGGATTCAAAATCTCAATTACTAGAAAGTCAAACTTCCCATATAGGGGGTGGCAGTACCATGTTAGAAACTTATGGGCAGCAAGTTTGATGAAGAAATGAAAACCTGGCCACTACATGGGACATGCTTTTTCAGGTACTGTAGTATAATTGTTACAAGAAGGACCAAGTATAGATGCAGGAAATGTACTGGGCAATGCATATCATCATCCCACTACAATAACGTTAAATTAAGATTGGTGGGATATCTTGGAAACAATTTATATTAGTGCACTGATCAGTAATTGACTATTTTCACACACAGCCTGAGTGAAGGAGTTAACAGTTTGTACATGAAAGACAATAATTTGGAAAAGCATAGAAATGTTAACATATACACAGTATTACACACATGATCAAATAAAGCTGACATGGTGGACATTTTCATATATGGAAAGTTGACAGGCAATCAAAGAACATTGTCATGGTGCCTAATTTTCTACCATTTTTGCAGCACAGTAATTAATATTACTTACAGCAAAATCACTTAATAGTAAATGGTATGGTTAGTTGGGAAATATGGGAGGATAGTGTATAAGAGATCTGCAGTCCTTTTTTGGGACAAGTGCATTTGGATTTACTGTATAGGAAGTTTTTAACTTGGTTTCAGAATTTAACATAAGAGAAGATTTCCTTAAAATCATTGGGAAGAGGCTGCCAGAGTGTGGGGCTGGGATGGAGTGTAAGGTGTATTGCTTGTTGGTTGTGTGTGTCTGTAGGCTGGATTCAGACTGTGAGTGATTTCTGTTCAGGATAATTCTTTATTTCCTGTGGGGACAGATCTTGCACATCATTTAGCTCCACTTCAATCAGGACAGAACTAAACATTTATTGCCCATTTTAAAACTTTAATGAAGAAGAAAGTGCTTTATTATACCATGAAAAAAGTTATATTTTCTATTTAACCATCCATTTGTTAATATATATTAAGACTTGCCACCTGAAGTAGTAACTAAGAAAAGACCATTTGATTTACTGTGCAAAACTGTCTCGCTGAAGTGAACATTTTCAAGATTTAGTGTTCCAGCAATGTTGTGTATTCATACAAGGATTTATTTTTAAATTTCTGTCAGTTATAGAAACTCATGCTAAACTTCATATTTTTAAGGTGCTGTCATACGCTTGTAGGCATGGTGAGAAATCTCACTAGCCATGACACTCTACTCAGCATTATTTATGGAAAAAAAACTTTTTGAAGGGTTGGTGCAGACTCTTTTGATGTTTTGGGAAATTGACTATTTAAAATAATATTAGGATTAATGCCATTAGTATTAATAGCTTTAACCACCACTCCAAAAAGTGCAACTTGATCTTTTTTTTGTTTATATTAGATTTTATCACTTATTGTTGGCTTGCAAGAATTTCACCTTTCATTAGACAGACGTAATATCAAAACAGGATGTAAAGCTTTTTCTTATGCTGAGTTTAATCCAATTAATTAAAGACAAGTTGTCTAGAGTATCTATAATTTAGTTTTCATTGGCTTTTATTAACTTGGGTACTTTTCAAGATGAAAAAATTTAGACGTCTGCTAGCTACATTTTAAGAATTTTACTTCTGTAATAGGCTTGATTGTTGGATATGACCTGTTACTAAATGCCTTATATGATGGGCTGAAGCAATTGGATTGAAAAAATATAATCCTTGTCAGGGACTTTAATGCTCATTTGGGCAAGAGGAGTAGAGGAAATAAATATGTCTATTAGTCTTTTTGAATTTATTACAATTAAAAGATTACATCGTCAGTGAAACATTCTAAAGATACTGGTCATATCTCATCTTAATCTAAAATAATACAAAGGACATTCAATACTAGTTTACTTTTATTTCCTCTCTTCTTGAAACTGTGCATGCAGGATATTGTTATTATGCCACAATGTCTTTCAGATTCCTCACCCATTGTACTGTCTTTTAATCATTATTTTGTAAGTAATATAATGAATATTCCTTTCTTTAATCTTATGATTATTAAGTTATATAGAGATAGTAGCAGCTGTTAAGGAATTTTGGAGATTTAATGAAACAGCCAAGCTTTCATCTTGTAGTATATGGACCACATTTAAGACACATATTTTGGAGTTATTATTTAACTTTCTTCAAGGTTACAGGAAAGAACAAATAATTAGATAAGTATATTCAACAATTAAGAATAATAGAACATCTTGCATGGGTTAATTATCAGAAGTATTTGCAACTTGGGAAATACAGAAACAATCTGATAGCCCCTAAAAAATGGGTCTATATTATAAGAACAAATGCTTACAATGTCGACCACCATTTTGTCGACACGTTTTAAGCAAATGCTGTTATAAGCAAAAGCTGTAAAGATCAAAAACGTTAATTTCGAAATGTCATAGTTGGCCAGCACACGTAAATGTAGCAGTGATGTAAATATGTGTATATTATTCATGTTTACCTTAATTTATCGTAAATAAAATGAGGGGATTCATGTAGAAAATGCCTGTAAGTATATATGTGTATAGTTTTATTCCATTTGCGTTGCAGAAAGTACAGTTGTCAGAAAGTGACTTTGCTGAGAGTAAATCTCTGAAATCATACTTGTGCGAAACAGTATTTTGCAATCACGCTACGGTATGTATGAACAAGTATACCCTTCTTGTCACTGCAGTGTGATCTCGGAGTTGGTATATATAGTTAGCATGGGTGTGGGAGTGCAGGAGAGCTTGCCCCCCCTGCAAAAATTAGAGACAAATTAGTGTATTTATTTTAACTGGTTTGTTTTTTGGCAATGTTCCATTTGGTTCAACTGTAATTTTAGAGATTTACTGTGGGCAGTAAATATGTTTAGTTAATTTAGTTTATAAAGAGGAAGGATTGTAGCATATATTTAGGGTGTTTGTTACAAGTGACATTTACTGTGTTTACCATTTATATTAAATGTAGAAATGGGGGATTGGTGCTGGACAACCAAAATATTTCTAGTATATCGGTTTCAACATTGTCAGATTTTGCTTAAGAGAGCATTCGCTTAAAACGTGTTGACAAAGAGGTGTTCGACATTTTAAGCATTTGTTCTTATAGACCCTAAAAACAAACTATGCCCTCAGGGTTCAAAATTAATAAAAAACAGATATTATATAAATTAATCTGGAGAGAACATTTTTCTTGAGATTTTCACAACAGACTGCAAATATACTTTTATTAAAACTGTATTTTATACTATATACTTCAGATGGATTAACCAGGGACTGATTCCAGATCTTAACATCCTTTATTCAAACTTTTCTCCAAAATGTTTGGACTTTCTTTGCCTTCATCAAACCAATCAACAGCTCAATTTGTAAAACTGTTTTCCCAGAGAGCCATTGATTTTATGGATTTTTAAATCATTTCCACACAAGAACACTTTGGAATTGAATTGTCTTCCTGATGAATTTTGTTAAGAAGTTGCAGAAACTTTAGCTACATATTTATTCTGGTTCTCTCAGATCTTAAGCTATAATCCAAATTGGTTTGATCCATTATTTTCACTGGCCAAATTGTCCTTATAAAAGACAGTTAAAGGTGATACTGAATATTTTTACTTGCAATGAACCTAATCCTCTCTGTGATGCATGCAGAAATTAACATCCATGATGTGAGTCAATATTTTATTTTTTTTGTTGCATTAATGACATAATGTTAATTATGTTTGGTTTCAACTCATCTGTTTCTTACTGTTTGAGTAAAGCAAATTTTTTTCTATTATGAGATACAAAATCAACCCCACTAGATCTAAGGATCTGTTTCTTCAACACCAAGTTTCATTATGAATCCAAATTACTGTTGTATCACAGGAAGACAATTTAGGTTGGCATTTCTCAATGACTGTTCCTCACATTATTTATTATAGATCGAGTATATATGATTAACCAGATGCAACTGCTCTGACAGAGATGGTAGCATCTTAACTTTTTATCTTTTTTATATATTATCCTAATATTTACATACTGGATCTACCTATTGTATGTATTTCCTTCATCATACTTTAAAGTCCATTTACTCTGTTGGCTTAGCTAAAAAGGGTTTTTGAACCAACCTACATACCCTGTTATCAAAATATAAATAAATAAATAAATAAATAAATAAATAAATAAATAAACCTGTTTTCTCACTAAACATTTGTAAAGTCTTCCAGCCACAAGGTAAAATACAGTACAGTATACACTGCACAGCAATTACGATACTGTTTTAGTTGAAATAGTTATGATACAGTCAAGATTATGCCTGAAGTGCAACTGGCTAATGATTCAAAAGGGTTCAAACAGCTTGACAGAGAATGAAGGTGTGTAGCAGGCAGCTAAAGGACCATGCAGTGTTCTCCATGTTGATCTTAAAATGCACATGGAGACAAAAGCAGCCAAGAGAATGAAATAGCTTGATGCCATAGAAGAGGAAAGCGAGTGATAGCTAGAATCCACAGAGGATTGAAGGATGACAGCAAGCAGCTGCAAAAGAAGCATCAGCTTGAACTGGCCATAGTAAAAGAGAGGCAGAAGAAGTGACTTTGTAAGAGGAAAGTCATGTTCCTTTTCCAAATGCACTTAATAGCACTGGTAAAAACTCATATTGGTAGTAGTAAGACTAAATCTAAATCTGAGCACCAGTTATCTACTGATACCAGACTTCTTATGGAAGGGAAATTGGGAAGCAACACAGAGAGGCAGTTGTTAAAGGCACAACACTCAGCTTAACATTTCAAAACTTTAATGAGGGAGCCAAAGAGGCTTCTGACTCTCAAGGTTAGACGTAGTCTATCAACTAGGAAAAGGGGTTATTGTACAGAGAATAGAGTTCTGAGCTGTGATTAGATGGAGAAAAAGACAGCAGTCATGTCACTAGTCTTTTTGAATTTATTACAATTAAAAGATTACTTTGTCAGTGAAACATTCTAAAACTAATGGTCATATCTCATCTTAATCTAAAAGAATACAAAGGACACCCGATACTAGTTTAGTTTTTATTTCCTCTCTTCTTGAAACTGTGCATGCATCATATAGTTATTAAGCCACAATGTCTTTCAGATTCCTCTCCCATTATACTGTCTTTTGATCATTATTTTGTAAGTAATATAATGAATATTCCTTTCTTTAATCTTAAGGTTATTAAGCTATATAGAGATAGTAGCAGCTGTTAAGGAAATTTGGAGATTTAATGAAACAGCCAAGCTTTCATCTTGTAGTATATGGGCCACATTAAAGACACATATTTTGGAGTTATTATTTAACTTTCTTCAAGGCTACAGAAAGAAAAAATAATTAGATAAGTGTCTTGAACAATTAACTTTAACAGACCATCTTGCATAGGTTAATTTTCAGAAGTATTTGCCACTTAGGAAATACAGAAATAATTTGATAGTCTCTAAAAAACAAGCTACTATGCCCTCGGTTCAAAATTAATAAAAACAGATACTATACTATACTATACAGATGAATGTGGAGAAAAATATTTTCTTGAGATTTTCACAACTCTCCAAATATACTCTTATTAAAACAGGATTTTATACTATACTTCAGATGGATTAACCAGGGAGTGATTCCAGATCGTAACACCCTTTATTCAAAATTTTCTCCAAAATGTATGGACTTTCTTTGCCTTTACCAAGACAATCGACAGCTCAGTTTGTAAAATTGTTTTCCCAGACAGCCATTAATTTTATGGATTTTAAAATCATTTCTCAAAGAATCACAAAAGTGATTCATACCTTTCCACACAAGAACACTCTGGGGTTGAATTTTCTTCTTGATGAATTTTATAAAGAATTTGCAAAAACTTTAGCTGCATGTTTATTCTGGCTCTGTCAGATCTTAAACTGTAATCTAAATTGGTTTGATCCATTATTGTCACTGGCCAAATTGTCCTTATAAAAAAATAAATAAAAGTTAAAGGTGATACCGATATTTTTACTTGCAGTGAACCTAATCCTCTGTGAGATGCATGCAGAAATTAACATCTATCCTATTTATGATGAAGGTCAATATTTTATTATTTTCTTGCATTAATGACATAATGTTAATTATGTTTGGTTTCAACTTATCCGTTTCTTACTGTTGTATTAAAGCAATATTTTTTTTCTATTACGAGATACAAAATCAACCCCACTAGAGCTAAGGATCTGATTCTTCAAACCAAGTGTCATTATGAATCCAAATTACTGTTGTTTCACAGGAAAAAAAATTAGGGTAGCATTTCCTCATGTTACTGATTATAGATCGAGTATATATGATTAATCAGATGCAACTGCTCTGATAGAGATGGCAGCATCTTAACTTTCTTTTTCTTTTTTATATATTATCCTAATATTTACATACTGGATATACTTATTGTATGTATTTCCTTCATCATACTTTAAAGTCCATTTACTCTGTTGGCTTAGCTAAAAAGGGTTTTCGAACCAACCTGCATACCCTGTTATCAAAATATCAATAAATAAGTAAATAAACCAGTTTTCTCGCTAAACATTTGTAGAGTCGTCCAGCCACAAGGTAAAATACAGTACAGTGTAAATTGAACAGCAATTATTGTATTGCTTTAGTTGGAATAGTTATGATACAGTCAAGATTATGCCTGAAGAGTATTTCAAAATGTTACCAGTGGCTAATGATTCAAAAGGGTTCAAACAGATTGACAGAGAATGAAGGTGTGTAGTATACAGAACATAAAAAGGAATGTGAAGATGGTGGCCGTGATTCACTTGCAGAAATAAGTACATACATTCATGGGTGAGTGAGTGGATATAAAGTTAATACGTTTAAGAAGTGAGACATTAAGATAAGGATGTAAGCACACATTACTTCATCTGAGGATGTCAAGATCTGAATGGCAGATCAGGAATGTTCCTTAGTTGAAGAAAACGGCAGACATGATTTCAGTCTAGAGGGGACAGCACAACTTCTATAAGAAATATTTGTCTAGAAATGTGAATGGAAATAAGGGAACCCATGGGGTAATCTAAACCATTATAACAATCTGCATAGACAAAAGGTACGTTGCTGGCTTCAGAACATGCCAAAATACTGAGTTAGATATTTCCAGTGTAGTCAAGTGGGACATGTATGGTCCAAATGTCTACACAGACATGGTGGTGAACAAAGACCATTTGGGGGAGTTAACTGAGGTAGGATAATGATAGGGGTGGATTTTCTTGAAACAGTTGCTGTTCCACATTAACAGAAGAGCCTGTATATCATCACAGAAGAAGGGAAAGAATCTGTTGCTAGGAGGGATGTTACGTTAGACGTGACTATTGCCAAACATCCACTTATTAGAGAGGAACATTACTTTCCTGAATAATCCACTATAGTAAGGTACAAAAGAACACAGAATCATAGGAGATTGCTAGGCTAATGGTCCTGGGACCCTTATAAGCAAGACTTTATCCCCCCCCCCCAAAAAAAAAAGAAACCTCAGTCAGCACCTGTCGCCCCTGTCAGTGAGGGAAAAAGGTGAAACCCCTGGGACAAATTTATGGTTTCCCATCCACTCATCAAGGTTGCATTTGAAGAGGGTCAGTGAGGTACTCTATTTGACATGTATGGGAAGTCTATTCCAGAGATGGGGTAACCTCTAGGAGACACACCTGTCTCTTCAGCAGGTTTGTTGATGGTGCATATTAGATTTAGGCCTACTACGCAGGTAATGCGCAAGGAGTTAGACTTACCGATATGGAGCATCTCCAGTAGGGCAGGATCTGACATTGCCTTGTAGGCGAGACACAGATTACCTCTGAGCAATCTGTATGGTACCGAATAGAGTGATAGTGATTTAAGCCTGTCCACATAGGATAGGTGTTGGAGGTCATGGATTCTTTGTGAGGTATTTCTGGGGCCTTTCCAGTTGGTGCAGGTGTTTGGGGAAATACATACTGTGATGCCCGTGCACTGGCCCAGTAATAAAGGAGCCTCAATCCTCACCACTAACACCAGTGAGGGGCATGCACATTGAGGGAGGATAACAAGTACACACACAGTAAAGTACAATTTTCCTTAAGAGTACACAGAGATCACAGTCAGTCCAGGGCTGGTTTCTCCCTTTCTCTCTAGATCATCAATAAGACTCCCCACTGGCACAGCTATAGAGTGGAGTCCTTAGCCAGGGTTCCAAGCCAAGTCCTCCCAGCACTCCCTCTGTTCAACTAGTGCTTTGTGTCCCTATCCAAGTAGTTGACACACACACATGCACACACTTTGAGATATGATTTATATACAACCACACAGACACTCCTGGGAAAGGCTGCCACAGGTTCACTAGCTGTGCCCCTTCTGCCCAGGCTATAAGGTAGTAATCCAAGGCCACCAGAACCCCTGTTTATCAGCTACCAATAAGGCTCTTCCCAAAGGGTGTCCAATTTTACTGTGCAATATTATTATCCAATTACTAAGTGTGACCAGAACTTTTAAGGCTTATTGGAGTGGCTTTGTACAGTATCACTATATACATGCAATGTACTCTAGAACTTAAATTATCTCTACACAAAACAGCCACAGTTGAAATGTTTAAAATATTTAATAATAAATAATAAAAACACAAGACAAATCTCCTCAATTCAACACAGTGCTAGTCAAGAGTTCAGAGATCACAGGAAAATGCTTAAAATAATACTGTCGAATAGTCTGACATACATATAGAAAACAGCTAGACTAAACGTACTATTTTCTATCTATTTCTAAGAGAGATACTAAAGTCTAAGATCCTACTTACACACAGAGCAAAGGCAGAGTACTGGTGAGTGGATGTTCTTCAGACAAAATCCAAAATGCTCTGATTCTTTCTCTCTGAGAAAGTCTTAAATTGATAATACATCAGTGCTGACTCATTTTAGATTACATCATTCTTGACACTTCTGATTTAATTTCCCAGGCTAACAGAAATTCAGAGTTTTAACAATTCTTTGATATTGCACCTGGCCAGGAAACCACAGCAGCAAAAGACATTATAGATGTAAAATCTAGCATTTAACTCTGGTCTCAAAACAATTGAAGGAATTCCTTAGTCTAGACAGTCTGTCTCCAAGCTTTGAGATCAGTCATAAAATGCTTTACTTTATCAGCTTTCTTCCAGCAGAGTGCACTGTGGTTACATTTTTGAAGTTCAACATTTAACACAGTTTTCTTTACATTTGTGAAACAGCCTGTGGATTTTATTAGTATTTACAATGACATAGAATTATCTACAAAATTCTATCTAGCTGGGCTGGCAGCCTTTCAGTTTTTCACATCCACCCCCCCCCCCCGAGAACTCAAGCTAGTTTTTCAAGTGTCCCTTTAGAAACATTACTTGAGAGGGTTAGGTCTATCTGAGTATACCTTACCCAATTCCCTGTCTTGAGAGACTATCAGTGTTGGCATTGCTAACCCCACTGTGGTGCTGCACTAACATATCATATGCTTACAACCCTGGGCTCCATCATAGCAACTTGGCATTTGGCTGGCTGGCTAGATGTAACCATGTTAGGGGATTGTGATCTGCAACTACAGTGAATTTCCTTCCATACAGATAAGGCTGGAGTTTCTGCAGTGCCCACACTATGGCTAGACATTCCTTTTCTACTGCTGCATAGCATTCCTCCCTGGGTTGGAGCCTGTAACTGAGATAAACCACTGGGTGCTCTTCTCTCTCTGAAGAAATCTGGCTAAGTGCAGGCCCCACCCCATGGTTCAAAGCATCCACCTGCACAACAAATTCTTTGCTGTAATCTGGCTAACACAAGGGGTCCTCCCAAAGCATCTTTAAGCTTCTGGAATGCCTGCTCACATGCTGTGGTCCACACTACCTTCTCTGGTCTGTTTTTCCAAGTCAGGTCTGTGAGGGGTGCAGCTATGGTACTATAACTGGGGACGAACTTTCTGTAGTAGCCTGCTGTCCCTAAGAATGCCTGCACCTGCATTTTGGTAACAGGTGCAGGCCATGCCTGAATGGCTTCTACTTTAGCAGGTTCTGGCCTGATCTTACCATTCCCCACTCTATGTCCCAGGTAGGAGACCTCTGCCACACCCACCTGACATTTGCTCGGCTTAATGGCCAACCCTGTCTTCTGTAGTTTGCCTGGCACCTCCCTGACATGCTGAAGGTGCTGTTGCCAGGAATGGCTGTAGATGGCAATATAATTTAGGTAAGCAAGGGAAAACCCCATGGCTTCTGCTACGATATGTTTGACCAGCCATAAAGAACAAATGATAAAGCAATGAATGTAAATAAAATGCACAACGATGAAGTAGATGTACACCAGGTAAATTTTATCCTGATACCTCGGCTTTTCACCTTTAAGGGATATTTTCTTACAAGACCAACAACATCTTAAATAGTATACATAATTTGTTAATTGAATTCAATAAATAAATAAATTAATTAATTAAGTTAACAAACTGACTCTTGTCATTGCCAAAATACATGATCACCACAATCCCTTTGTCCACCACAAGTCAGCATTTTAAAATGACAATACGAACATGAACTCATTTTGAATAATGTAATAAAAAGCAGAAAAATATGTCAAAATAAATATTATTAAAAATTCATGGACACTTCCTGATTTAATCCCCCGGGGTGTAAAGTACCATAACTGAGAATGAATGAAGTTTCCAAATAATTGAGCCTTGAGTGGAATTTATACCTTGGTGCCTTAACTCTGGCCAGAACACTAAAAAATGACAAGAGTCAGTTTTTTTAATTTAATTAATTAATTTATTTATTTATTTATTTATTTATTGAATTCAATTAACCAATTATGTATACTATTTAAGATGTTTTTGGTCTTCTAAGAAAATATCCCTTGAAGGTGAAAAGCCGAGGTACCAGGATTAAATTTTACCTAGTGTACATCTACGTCATTGTTGTGTGTTTTATTTATATGCTCTACCAGCCTCTGGAAAGTTGCTGGGGCATTTTTCAGCCCAAAGAGCATATTTGTGAACTCATACAAGCCAAAAGGAGTCACAAAGCCTGACATTTCTCTAGCACTGGGAGTCAAGGGCACCTGCCAGTAACCCTTGGTAAGATCAATGGTGGTAAGATACTTAGCAGCACCCAGCTGCTCTAGGGCCTTATCTGTTCTAGGCATGGGTTAAGTATCTGACTCTGTGTGACTATCTAATTACCTGTAGTCCACACAGAACCTGGTGTTGCCCTCCTTCTTGGCACCAGCACCACTGGGGAGGCCCAGGGACTGTTGGACTCTTGAATTAAACCTAGTTCCAACATCTCCTGTGTCTCCTCCCTCAGAATCTGTTTGACTCTCTCAGGCACCCTATAAGGGGCCTGCCTAATAGGCCTTTAGGGTCCTGTATCCACCAGGTGCTGCACCAGATGGGTGCACCCTGGTTTCCCAGTGAACATGTCCCCAAACTCCTATAACACTGCGTGGATTTCTCAAACCTGGATAGGAGATAGCTGCTGGGAAATTGCTACCCCTTTCACTGAGGTGTCAGTCTAAGCCTCACTGAGGAGATCAGTCAGCAGATCTCCCTCAGACCCCTCCTGCAATCCACTGCAAATGCTCAGCACAAGGGCCTCCTTATCATGGTAAGGTTTCATCATGTTAACATGGTACAATGTGTGCCCCTGCCTGCTGCCTAGCAGTTCTACCAGGTAGTTAACATCACTTACCTTGCTTACCACCTTGTAGGGTCCCTCTGTCTGACAGGAATGAGAAACATTACCTGCTGCCCTACAGCATATTCTCTAGCTTGAGCATTCCTGTCATACCAGACCTTTTTCTGCTGTTGGGCTTCTCTCAGGTTCTCCTGGGCCAAGCCCATGAGTTCCCTGATCCTTGTCCTGAGGTTTAGGACATATGCCACAACAGACTCCTTGTGAGATTCACACTCACCTTCCCACTCATCTTGGATTAAATCTAGCGGTCCTCTCACACTATGCCCAAACAGCAAATCAAAGGGTGAAAACCTGTGGATACCTGGGAAACCTCTCTGTAAGCAAACAACAGATGGGGCAAATATTTGTCCCACTCCCTCTTAAACTGGTCTGCAAATGCCCATAGCATGGACTTGATTGTAGAGTTTAACCTCTCAACAAGACCATTAGTCTGGGGATGGTAGGGAGTGGTCTTTAGGTGCTTCACCCCACAGTACTTCCACAGACAAGCCAGCAGGTCTGACATGAAATTGGCACCGCTGTCAGTCAGTATTTCATTTGGGAAACCTACCCTGCTGAAAACCTGTAACAAAGCATTTATCACCTTTTCCGCCTCAATGGAGGACAAAGCCACTGCCTCAGAGTATCTTGTAGCATAATCTACTACCACTAGGATATACTGTTTCCCTGTGGAACTTGGGGTACTCAGAGGACCCACAATATCCATAGTTTCCCTCTGAAATGACTCCTCAGTTACAGGAAAAGGCATCAAAGGAGCTTTCACCTTGTCTCCTGCCTTGCCTACCTTTTGGCACTGCTCACAGGTCCTGCAGTACCCTGTTACATCTCTGTAAATTTCAGGCCGATAGAAGTTCTGCATAGTACATCTCTTTGCATGCTTTATGCCCATATGACCTGCTAAGGGAATATCATGGGCTATGGCTAGAAGCACCAGATGGTAGGCTCTACGCACTACCAACTGCTGTATCATCTCATCTTCTAGCCCTCCCTCAGGCGTCCCCTCTCTGTACAGTAACCCTTTGTCAGAATATACGGATACCCCCTTCCCTTGAGAATCAGGTGCCTCACTATCTACCTGCATCAGGCCTTGTAATGTAGGGTCTGAGAGCTGAGCCTGTCTCAACTCTCTTTGTGACCCTTCCCAGCTCCCCTTCCACAGGAAGTCTGGCATCCTCTAACAGCGGTACCCACAAACAGTTGTGGCTCACCTTCAGTCTCACTGCTACAGAGTAGCTCCCTCCCTGAAGTATCCACCTCACCAGTCCTGGCTGCAAGTATGCAGTCTGTCTGGGACTCCCCCAGGCTACCAGACCCACATGCTTGTTTCCAAGCCTGACTGCATGTAACTGCACAACACATGGTACTGCCTTATTAAAATCCTTTCCTATCAGGATATCAGCAGGGATATCCTCAAACACATCTACTTTCTGGCTTCCTTTTCCACCCTCCCAATCAAGGTGAACCCTAGCCAAAGGTATATGGAATGGGGTCCCTCCTAAAGCTCTGACTGGAGTAGACTGCCCAGGCAAGTAGTGCTCCTCTGTAACCATTGCAGGCTTCATTATGGTTATGTCAGAGGCTGTGTTTCTCTTATCAATGGCCTATTTGCCATTCACTATGATAGGCTATAACCCCTTGTGGTAATTTGGTACCCTTGTTGTCTCACGACAACCTACTGTTGGCATTTTGTCTTTCCCACTTACTGGCTTTCTCAACTTTTGTTCCCCACCTTGCCTCCATGGACATCTATATGCCACATGGCCACACTGGTTGCATTCAAAACATTTAACCCTAGGTCCTGGACATGTACCTGGACTAGTGGCTTCTGTTGGGGCAGTCTGGGCTGCCCACCAAGGGTTCCTGTAGACCTAGGAGCAGTACTGGGGTTCATTTCCTGTGCAGGGATGTCCTGCTTGCTAGGTATAGGTCTCCCTTCTTCCCCAAGTCATCTGAAGTAGCACATTGTCTGTCAACTAACCAGATCCTCATGTCCTCAAGCAAAGTGCAAAGGGCTTGTTCCCTCACCAAATGTCTGCCAGCCCTTCAAAAGTGGTGACCTGACATCCACTCACCCACCTATGAAAATAAGTGCTCAGTTCAGCAACATATTCACACACACTTTCATCTGCCTTGCAACTATGCTCATGAAACTTTTTCCTGTAAGATTCTAACAAACAATTCTTAACAGCAGTATAATCAAAAAATTCATAATCAGATAATTTAGACACAGTTACAGCTTTACCATGCAGTAAGGCTGTCAGGAACCGTACCCAGAACCTTTGGTCAACATCATACTGTTTACATACCCTGTCAAACATGAATGAAACTATCAAAATTATCCCCCTCTGTAAACTGCGGAAGGAATTTACTAACCTTTTGTGCTTCTGGGGTCCAGTTACTCCCTTCCCCATTACCTCCATGACTCTGGCAAAGAGTCAGCATCTCCTTTTCATGCTGCCTCTTCCTCTCCTTCTCCTCAGCTTCCAGTCATAGCAGTCTCTCATTCTCCTCAGCCTGAAGACATTGCAGTCTCTCTGCCACTTCTGTTTCCAAATACCTGGCCTCCAACTCAAGTCTCTTTAGCTCTAGATGGATTTTTAAGTCCTCTCCAGAAAGGATGAGCTGTCCATTCTTTGAGTGTTGTACATCTCCACGGCCAGTCTGATCATCCTCCTGATTGCTGTTTTCTGATGCAGCTGTGAACAAAGCTGCAATCATGTCTGCCTTAGTCAGGTTTCCATGCACCAGTCCCTTAGCTTGGCACATCTCTGCTAACTTGCTCCTTGTCAGCTTGCCATACTCCTCTGCTGACATGCTTGCCTGGTCTCCCTGACTAACTAAGCTAACAAAAGAAATAAAACAATTGTGATCTGAACTCTGAATATTCACTGCATGGCTGATTTACAGTACAAAAACACCCTCAATGATCACTGTACACAAGCTACAGGAATTCAGTATCCACACTACTACAAGCCAATTGCCAATTAATTAATATGTGGTGTGGATATCCCACCACTGCCAACCAATTAATATGTGACACCCATGCACTGACCCAGTAATCAAAGAGTCTCAGTCCTCATCACTATCAGCAGTGAGGGGTGTCCACACTGGGAGGGATAACAAGTACGCACACAGTAAAGTACAATTTCCCTTAAGAGCACACAGACATCACAGTCACTCCGGGGCTGGTTTCTCCCTTTCTCTCCAGATCCCCAATAAGACTCCCCACTGGCACATCTATAGAGTGGAGTCCTTAGCTAGGGTTCCAAGCCAAGTCTTCCCAGCACTCCCTCTGTCCAACAAGTGCTTTGTGTTTCTGCCCAAGTAGCTGACACACACGCACACACACTTTGAGATATGATTTATATACAACCACACAGACACTCCTGGGGAAAGCTGGCACAGGTTCACTAGCTGTGCCCCTTCTGTACAGGCTATAAGGTAGTTATCCACTGCCACCAGAAGCTTTATTTATCAGCTACCAATAAGGCCCTTCCCAAAGGGTGTCCAATTTTACTGTGCAATATTATTATCCAATTAGTAAGTGTAACCAAAACTTTTAAGGCTTATTGGAGTGGTTTTGTACAGTATCACTATATACATGCAATGTACTCTAGAGCTTAAATTATCTCTACACAAAACATCCACAGTTGAAAGCTTTAAAATATTTAATAATAAATAATAAAAACAGAAGACAAATCTCCTCAATTCAACACTGTGCTAGTCAAAAGTTCAGAGATCACAGGAAAATGCTTAAAATAATGCCGTAGAACAGTCTGACATAAATATAGAAAACAGCTAGACTAAACTTACTATTTGCTATCTATTTCTAAGAGAGACACTAAAGTCTAAGATCCTATTTACATATAGAGCAAAGGCAGGGTACTGGTGAGTGGATGTTCTTCAGACAAAATCCAAAATGCTCTGATTCTCTCTCTGAAAAAGTCTTAAATTGGTAATACATCACTGCTGACTCATTTTAGATTACATCATTCTTGACACTTCTTTTTTAATTTCCCAGGCTAACAGAAACTCAGAGTATTAACAGTTCTTTGATCTTGCACCTGGCCAGGAAACCACAGCAATAAAATACATTATATGTGTAAAATCTAGCAATTAACTCTGGTCTCAAAACAATAGAAGGAATTCCTTAGTCCGGACATTCTGTCTCCAAGCTTTGAGATCAAACAGTCATAAAATGCTTTCCTTTATCAGCTTTCTTGTAGCAGAGTGCACCGTGGTTACATTTTTGAAGTTCAACATTTAACACAGTTTTCTTTACATTTGTGAAACAGCCTATGGATTTTATTAATATTTACAATGACATAGAATTATCTATAAAATTCTATCTAACTGGGCTGGCAGCCTTTCAGTTTTTCACACATAACTAGCGGGGCGTTATACAGGTCTAATAAGGGAGGAGTACAGAGAGGAAATAACCTCTTTCTTTCTGGATGCTATCCCTTTACTTATGAGATGAACCAAGTAAAAGGCTTTTCTGACCACCGCAAGAGAAACTTTTTCAGCTGCCATTGGCCAGAGTTTATTTAAGCCAGAAGGAGGGCATGAAGACAAGCAGATGACAGGTTAGGATTATGGCTGAGCAGTGATACTGATAGGATCGAGGCGAACATATTGAGAAGGCCTTGGTTGCAGACGCAGCTATTGCTGGCTCCCCCAGGAGAGGCTGGTGGCATGGCTACTTCGGGAAAATAGATGGGAAATATCAGCAAGCCTGGATTAGAGCTACAGGTAAAAAGGTACTGGGCATCTTGCAAAAAAGGCTACGTTAGGTGAAAATTTAGCTGGTAGTAGTAAGACTAAATCTAAATCTGAGCACCAGTTATCTACTGATACCAGACTTCTTATGGAAGGGAAATTGGGAAGCAACACAGAGAGGAAGTTGTGAAAGGACAATACTCAGCTTAACATTTTAAAACTTGAATGAGGTGGCAAAGAGGCTTCTGACTCTCCAGGTTAGAAGTAGTCTATCAACTAGGAAAAGGGGTTATCGTACAGAGAATAGAGTTCTGAGCTGTGATTATGTAGTAGAGAGCATGTGTTTGTGTGTGGGGAGGATGGTGTGTGTGTGTGTGTGCAGTAGTACTGCGAAATTCAAAATCTCCAGTGTGAGATTTTGAATTTCTCGATTTTAAGTTTTCTACGTTTTAAAGATTCGACTTTATAGCTTAGAAATACTGAATTTTGACATTTCAGTATTTCGAGGATATAAAGTGAATTCATATATATATATATATATATATATATATATATATATAGTGTATATATAGATTCAGGTAAGTGATGCTTTAGTAGGGGTTTTAGGTAAGGATTTCAGTGTGTGTGAGTGTGTTTGGAGTTTTGAGGTGTGGATTAGGGAGGGTAGGTGAGATTGTTTTTTTTACTCAAATGATTTTTATTTTGATGAAATAACACAATAAAAAAATAACAACATTCAATAAAATTAAAGACTTTGTCAAAACAAATATATCAGTATAGATAGCTTGAAGAAATTTGTTAATCTCATTCCAATATGGTTTAATACTAGTACAGTCATAAAAAATATGACACCAGTCAGCATTAGTGTACAGATGACATCTCCAACATAACATTTAATAGTTATTTACAGTATTTACATTCAGCCTGACAAAAAGGACTCATAAGAACATTTGAAGTTAAATAATAAGTTAATATATAAACTATGATCGTTAGGAAGAGTTTGGTTCCATCTCTAGGGTATCAATCAAATTCAAAACTTTCCTCCATGGAGTATTAACCAATGGCTTAGGAAAAGCTCTTAACTCTTTAGTTCTTTTCTCCATTAGTATGCATTTCTTCAGTGATTATAGGAATTCTTCTATTGTGGGTGATACATTAGAGTTCCTTCTTCTACTTATACATTTTCTGGCTATTGCTAACATTGTCCACAACAAATACAGGTCATCTTTCTTCATAGTATTACTGTTAACAACAGTCATTAAAATTAAAGACTTTGTCAAAACAAATATATCAGTATAGATAGCTAGAAGAAATTTGTTAATCTCATTCCAATATGGTTTAACGTTAATACAGTCTACAGTTTTTCAGGTGTCAAAAAGGATCTGTGTAGAAGTTTCCAATGAAAAATCCCCCAGAATTGTGAGTAAAAAGTTAGTTTAACTGAAAATAAAATGTTTGTTTTATCTTCCATTGATAATGATACTTGAAACCCTTTAGTTAGGTATTGCCAGCAATAATCTTTAGGAGCTGTCTTATAGACAATTAAAGTGTTATATAGATATGATAATTCATTCTTAACATTATTATTATCATAACATATTATTATATAGAATTCCAAAAATCCAGTTTATAATTTTTGGTACAGTTTTGAAGAATGAGTTATGTATTATTCTACACAGATCCTTAGTGTATGCTGTGACACTCTTAAGAACCAACCAGTCATTAGGAGATAGGCCATAGGTTGACAATATACTTTGTGTGTAGGTGAGATTGTGAGTGTGTAAGTGTTGAGAATGGTGGTATTTGTATTTATGTGATGTGTGTTTGTGCAGGTGGAGTGTAGAATGAGTAGTCGTGTTTTTTGTGTGTTTGTGTTTTTAGTGCAACCTCGGAGTTAGTATATATAAATATGACATGGGGGTGCAGGGGAGCTTGCCCCCCCTTCTTATATGTAGGGTCCGCACGTGTGTTTGTTTTGTTGTTTTGGTTTGTAGTGTAGGGGAAGGTGTATGTGTGATTGTCTATGGAGTGTGTATGTGGGCAGTCACGATTTTAAATTTCGCGCTTTTGGGGTTTCAGGTTTTGAACTTTATGGCTTCACAGTCTCGAGATACTGAATTTCGATATTTCAGTATTTTGGGATTGTAAAGTGAAACAATATATATATACATATATATATATATATATATATATATATATATATATAAATATATATCTATGAAATCCATTGATGACAATTTGCCTTTTAACACCGGTTTAATGCTTACAAGTAAATTTAGACCAAGAAACTTATCAACATAAAGTCGACACATCCAACTGTATCCTGCATTGTTTGTTTCCAGTACGCAGTCTTGCACATATCACTGTCAACTTGATTATTTTCTTTAATTACATGCTGCTTCATCTCATAAAAGTGTTCATTCCTCTACCAGCTAGTGTTGTATAAAGTATATAGTTTCATAAGTGTATATTAAGCTAATGACCACTAGGGCCTTTAAAAGCCTAGTTATGCAACCCAAAAGTAACCCACACATTTGATTTATATAGGAGTGATTTACTGACTGCCTCTCTCCACCAGAGACATAGGCACCAGACCAGGAGTGAATTTTCAATTACCCACCCATTGGTACAAGTTGCGGTTTAATGCTTAACAAATATAATGTACTGTTCTTGTCACAGTGCATTCATTTTCATTCATTTTATCTCATTCACTGTCATTTTTCTACAGGAAGAACTGACACTAACATACAAAATATCTTTAATGCAAATTAGCTTACAAAATTCTTTTTTATTCTTTGTAACTTTAGTGTAGAAATAAAATGCTACAAAAATACAAACATGCAAAGCAATGTATTTTAATTAAACACATTGTTTACAAGTGGGAGTAGTTTTACCTATTTGAAAAGTATAATTCTTTGTTAATGCATATTATTTGCCACCTTGTTCTGCTGGTGCCCTTTGGAACAAGTTAATTTATTTTATATAAACAGACTAAACAATTGTTGAACTAAAATATAAAAAGTTCTGAAATTTACTGTTTGGAATAAGGTGAATGATTTCAGGCGTGCCAGAATTATATAATTAAGTCTGCCCTTTTCTCTGACATTATTGGAAGCAGGGGATATTCATTTATGACCTACTGACATAACAATTCATCTTTTATGTACCTGTCTTAGTCTTAACCTTGACAAGATATTAGAAATTTTCATCAGTGTAGGTTTTCCCACGGAAATACTGATTGATAGACATGCTAACTCTAAATTATCCCTTTTAATCAAGTCCTTCCTACCTCATCTCCTCTCCTCTTTGCATACAGTGATGTTATAGTCCCAGTGGGAGGGAACATAGAGACTTTATTTATAATGATAGGTAAGAGAATGTGATTCCCATAAAAGGGTCTGCATAGGGTCATTGCAGGCTTGGCACAGGAGCATCTAGTACAAGTACAGTAACAACAAATGGTTTGGTATGATCTGATAATGGCAATGGTACAGATCCACTCTCAGCAAAAATAGATTCCGGACAGCATGAGAGGACCTTCTACTGTCATCAGTAAGGCAACTGGTATTAGTTATATTGTAGAGTTGCCAGGCAAGAAGACAAATAAAAACCTTGCCATGTTAATAAAGTGGAACCATACTATAACATAGGGTCTTAGGTACTTAGTATGTGCAGTGGCTTACAGGAGGAATCATTTGGAAGTTTTGTAATAGACCTTCTCTGTGAGTCTCAATCAGACACTGTAGTAAATGTGATTGTAATGTCACAACAGTTGGTCCCAACCCTGTTACTGGAAGTATGGACAGTACTCCAACTGTGTGGAGATGTTTCCTACTAAGCAGATATGGGGATCCAATGCCTAATCAGAAGTGTGGAGTTAGTCAATATAAAAAAGATGCAATATGGAAAGAGGAAAGGGTTCTATCCTATCTTTCAAATATGCAAATCTATCCAAGATGCATTTCTTTAGGTCCCATAAGAAAAATTGCTTGTGGCCTGAGGGATGCTAGGAATGTCTTTGGATGAACTGGTATAACTGTTCTAGTAAAATAGAACTGTTTCCTCTGTTTCTTTTCTCTGCATCATACAAATAACTGTACTGCCTCATTTTGCAATGGTACTCTTTGTGTGTTCTTGTGTCCTGGTTTAAAGTATAGATACATTCTGCTTAGTTTCAAATCATTCTTATTTTCACTGAGTACTGAAACAGGGATGCTGACACTTTTTCGTTCCTGTTTGGGACTGTTGTTTGGATCATAGAAACCTCTAACTGGCAAAAAAAATCATAATTATTTTTTTCTTAATTATGCTGGATTATGGTCTTAATGTACTCTTTCCAAACTTGAATTAGTAAGACATTTTCTACAGGAGCAGTAGAACGCAAAGTAAAATCTTCTCTGAAGAGTCTGTAAGACAAATCTCTTAAAAGTATGCTTGTGAGATCAACTTTAGCTCTCAGAGTTTTTGGATAATTTTTTTAGCATATAGGTTAGCTATTCAGCAGTATTTTGTAGAAAGTGGTAGAAAAATCTAGTTTTCTAATCAGAATTACTGTATCACCTATTTACAATATCTGCTTTAATTCTTACTTCTGTATTATTTCATTAGTTCTTTTTATGTTTTGTCTGATTTTTCTTTTAAGCAAATTGTTTCATTTATTTTTTTATAAAAGCTTGTTTGTGCTACCTTTTTTATCAATTTAAAGACTATCCCCACAAAACTGCTGTGACTGTTGGTATCCATCCTTTTTGAAGCTAGACTGTCTGGCTGCATGTTAGTATAATTTAATATACAGGATGGCTCTTGATAGGATGTTTAGTAACTGAATTCTTAATACTAGATTGTCTAGTTAGTGGCAGTGAGTACTAAGAATGCAGAAAAGGGATGCTGGCTCTGGAAAGATGTCAGTAGCCCCCTCCTTGGAAACAGTGTGTGTGTGTGTGTGTGTGTGTGTGTGTGTGTGTGTGTGTGTGTGTGTGTGTGTGTGTGTGTGTGTGTGCGTGTGTGTGTGTGAGATATCAAGACTTCAGATCTCATTAAGGACTCTGCTGGCCCTTTGAGAGTTGGAGATTGGTGTAACAGTTAAGGTGTTTACCTCACAAACACAAGGTACAGGGTTCATAGGTTCATAGGTTGTTACTAGGCTATCTGACCTAGGTTATTTATAAGCCTAGCCAGAGTGTGTTTGGCTTTCGCCACCCTTTTAGATTAGTTGACTGTGCTTCTATATAGTAGGTCACAGAAGATAGCCCTTTTGAGGTTAGTTTACTGTGCCTCTGTCTAGTAGGGACACAGAAGAGATCCCAGGGGTAAACCTATGATCTCCCATCCACTCGTCAAGATTTCTCTTGAAGAGGGTCATTGAGGGACTCTGCCTAACATGGATTGGGATTTTGTTCCAGAGTGAGGGGAGCCTCTGGGATATGAATCTGTCCCTCCAGCATGTCCTATTTATTTCTGTGCTGAGGTTTAAGTCCCTGGAGCATGTAGCTCTAAGGGATTTGGATTTCCTGAGGTGGAGCATGTCCATTAATTCTGGGTTGGACATGGCTTTATACGTCAGGCACAGATCGCCTCTGAGTAGGCGGTAAGTAACTGAGTAGAGCTGGAGTTTCTTTAGCCTAACTGCGTAGGGCATCTGTTTGAGTTCCTTGATCCTCTTGGTAAGGTACTTTTGGGGTCTTTCCAGTTGCTGCAGGTGTCTGGTAAGGTACATCCCAAATGGGGCATTGTATTCAATTATGGGCCTGATGAGTGATGAGTAGAGGGGCACAATGACCTCTCTTGATCTAGATGTGAACCCTTTCGTGATGAGGTGGGCTATATAGAAGGTCTTTCTAACCACTTTGGCAACGTGATTGTCAAAGGAGAGATTGCTATCTACTTGGGTTCCCAAATCCCTAATTACTTCTTCCGTACTTAATGGATTACCACCTATATGGTAATTTGTGGGCACTTTGTTTTTCCCCAAAGGGGATGACTATGTACTTTTTGGCATTTAGCTTTAGGCCATGGTTCTGGCACCAGTTCTCCTTCTCTGTGAGACCCTTTTGGAGGATGCTTGTGTCAGTCGGCGAATCAGTTATGGCACTCAGTTTGCAGTCATCTGCGAACTTGGTCAGCCATAGTCCTCCCATGTTAGCCTGTACCTCAGAGAAACATATACCGAACAAGAGAGGTCCCAGGACTGAGCCTTGTGAGATGCCACTTGTAACTGGTTTAGAGTCTGACATGGCACCTGCAATTCTGACCATGTGGGTTCTATCCCTGAGCCAGTTTGCAACCCATCTTGTGACATAGGGGTTGATATTTAAGCTGGTGAGCTTATTTATGATGCCCGAGTGGGGTATTGTGTTGAAGGCTTTTGCGAGGTCCAGGTAGGCTGTGTGGACTACCTTCCCTTCATCTATGGCCTTGGTGACTGTTTCAAAGAAGTTGACCAGGTTCAAGAGGCAAGATCTGCCCTTAACAAAGCTGAATTGGGTAGGATCCAGTGTTTGGAGGTTCCCAATGTCTTTGTTTATGAGTTTCAGGATGATACGCTCCATAGCTTTGCAGACCAGGTTAGTCAGGCTTATAGGGCGATAGTTTCCGGGGTCAGTTGTGGCACCACCTTTGTGGAGTGGGACCACTGTTGCTGTACGCCATTCCTTGGTTACATATCCTGTAGTAAGGCTGAGATTGAACAGTGACTTTATGTGAGGGTTCAGTTCTTCTTGGAGTTCGTGTAAGACGCAGCCCGGGACACCGTCCCGTCCCGTCCCATTGATGCTGTGTTTTTTGCTTTGGAGAGGGAAGCTCTCACCTGTGCATCTGTGATGTCAGGGAGGCTACACTCTGTTGGGATAGACATTTGCTCTTTTGGGGGGGAAGGGGGGGAGAAGTTTGCACTGAACCTGTCTGCCAGGATGTTGGAAATGTCTGTGGGTTCAGTGTATTTTTTGTCATTTTGAACTAACCCAGAGCATATCTGGGAGTTGCCACCCAGGTTCCTGACATAACTAAAGAAGGCCTTGTGATTATCTTTAGCATCTTGTGCAATTTTTCTTTCGAAGATGGCCTTAGATGATTTTATGAGGGATCATAGTTTCTTGCTAGTACTGATCAGAGATGCCTTCCCTTTTTGGGATTTTGCTCTATCATGTAGTAGCTTCCTCCTTCTGTTGTATAGCTTATTTATGGCTGGGGTCCACCAGACAGGTCTCCTGCCTTTGGAGGAATGAGTCTTGATTTTATTTGGGATAGCATGATCTATGCATTCCTGTAGGTGTCCATAGAAAGCGTTTGTAAAGGATTCTGTGGTTTGGGCCGTATTTTCCACTGGCCCAGGGGCTTTGAAGGATTCCACCTCGGTTTTGAGAAGTGTGAAGTTTGCTTTTGAGAAGTTCTTCACCGTGGTTTTCTTGGCTGGGGGTGGGGACGGGATATGGATGTCCAGTGAGATTAATTTATGGTCAGATCTTACCAATGAGGGGTATACTCTGGTATGGAACATAGAGGCCCTATATTGGTGATGATCAGGTCCAATATGTTTTCCTCTCTTGTGGGAGTGGTGACCAGTTGTTCCATAGCATTTGAGTTTATAAATTCTAGGAACCATTGGGCGAGGGTATTGGGGCTTGAGTAGTGCTCCCAGTCTATGTTTGGGTAGTTGAAGTCACCCAATATAATGGTGTTTGGAGAGACCTTCATATTCTCCAGTGTTCTCAGGAAAGCCGAGTGGGGTTCCTGAGTTTGGGAGGGTGGTCTGTAGCAGGCTACAAACTGAAAGGCAGTTTTGCCTACTGTTAGTTGCACATGGATGGTCTCCGATGCCTCATGCAGTGCCACTAACCTGGAGGTGTGGGTATCTTTGATGAATATGGATACTCCCCCTCCTTTTGTGGTTCAGTCCGAGTTTTGGGGCCGAAAAGCATGGTATGAGGTATAACCTGGTAGTGCTGGGGTGCTCTCGGGAGCCTTGAACCAGGTTTCTGTTACTGCACAGATATCGATATTCTCCATACTGAGGAGAGCCTCGAGTGCGTGCATCTTGAGGTTTAGACTTCTGGCGTTGAGCAGCATTACCCTTAGTTTCTTTTTCTTTGTGTTGTCTATGGAGGTGGGTTTGTCTTTTGAGCCTTGCCTAAAAAAGGCATTATGGGGGTGGCAAGAGCCTTAGCCAGTATTCGAAAGCCCAGGGGTGACAGGTGCAAGCCGTCCTTAGCGAAGCAATGTGGCTTGTCGAGCATGTCATCCCAGGCTGACAGACACTGGATCCCCTTTGAATGACCCCAATACTTTAGCCAATTGTTAAAACTGATCATTTTGTCTTTATACTGTGGCATCATTCTTGGTGAGGGTAAGATGCTACTCAAGGTCAGGGTCATACCGGCCTGGGCTACATGATCAGAGAGCTCCTCTATGTCTCTTTTCATGTAGTCCAGGGAGGTACATCTCAGGTCAATCACACCAGCATGGACAACGACGGAGTCATATTTGTACTTGCTTTGGAGTGACCTGAGTGCTTGTGTTATGTGGCGGATCCTGGCACCCGACAGGCAGCTTACAGTGACCTTCTCCTTGTTCAGCCTGGTGAGTGGGACATCAGTGTGTCTGACAATAGAGTCACCTATTACAAGTGTATTAGGTGTGTTGTTTAGCCTTAAGGGCTGTGACTGTGTGGCACACTGACTTTGTGAACTATGTGATACGTGGGTATTGTTGTGGGGTAGCGGTTGCTTGGATGTCTGCTTTGGAGGTCTCTGCTGCTTGGGCAGATTTTTATTTAGAGCCTCCGAGTATGTTTTTGTGTGTTTATGTGTTTGTTTTTCTGTTGTGATAGGTCTATGTGAGACTGGATTTGTGGTGTGTGTGGTTACCTTCTCCTCCTGACTGACTGCGCCAGTATTGGGTTGAGAGAGCTCAGCCTCCAGTTTGGCTATATAGTTGCATCTCTCACATATATTTGAGCTTGTTGGGAGGAGGAGAGGGTGGTCTCTGTACATAAGGCAGTTGTAACATTGCCTCAAGATTCCCAGATTCACCAGCTGGACTGGAGAATAAACCCGAAACTGACTGTTGGACATGCCAGAATATTTTTCACAGTTAACATCAACTTACCCACATATTTTATTTCAGTAGAATAGTATAAGTTCAGTTCTCATCTTTGAAGGAAATTGGCTAGGCTTGAAATGACTTGCAAATTTATGCTGTCAGTTTGAATTTGTATCAACAGCGCTTACATTATAAAGGACCCTGTTTCTCTGTCCCACTCAAAAATGAAAAAAAAAAATATTGCAGATCTAAATTTACAGCAACAGCATTTCTAATACATACTCCTCCAAGTATGCATTCTATGAGATGTAAAGATCTTTGACCATCTACTGTGTAACTTTACTGAATTCCCAATGTATCTGATATTCAAATTACAAATACGTTTTGAACAAGCCTTTGCATAACACCATTGTGATGACACCTGCCTGTCATAGTGCAAATGTGTGTGCGTGCGCACCTGTGTGTATACACGGAATAATATAGGAACACACACATTTGCATGCACACATGATATTTGTTTGAAACAGTAACCATATGAAAATTTGTGACCCACTAGAGTGCGTTCCAAAACATGGAGACAGAATGGATGAAAAAATGGACTTACATAAACTAATTCCAAGACAACTATTTCACTGCATATTTTCTTTTCTCTGAGTTATGTCAATCTTGGAGTTAGTATATCTAAGTTTGGGGGATTTGGGGGCTTGCCCCCCACCATCAGAGGTTTAGGGGGACAACCCCTTGCAAAAAAAAAAAAAAAAAAAGGGCAAAAGGATAAAAGGGTTGTTTGAGATTCGGTCTTCTCCATTTTTGTTCTTTTTTTTTTTCAGAGTGTCGACACTCGGCATTTGGAGTGTCAACATTTCAACAGGGATCCATTTGAAATATGTGAGATCTGAAATATCTTATACTATGGGGTAAAGAACATTTTCCATGAATCATGTTCACTACTCTTCTGTACAAAATATTTTTCACAGCTAACATCAACTTACCCACATATTTTATTTTCATTTTTTGGAGGAAGTCTGCCCTATCAGTGGCTCCTTGATGAGAACCATTTTATAAATGGCTTCAGGCAACATATACCTTTTAATCTGCAGTTGGGAAGAAAGGCCATGAAATGAAGGTATATCCAGCCAAAAATTTGGGCATCTAATTAGCATGAAATTTAAAAAACAAATTGCATATAACTTCCTACTTCCAGTAGGAATATTGGATACTTCTCAGAAACATATTTAAAAAAACAGAGACTAACAAAAATTATGTCAAAATATAAGCACATTATCAAAGAGACAGTGTAAAATCTGTAGCCAGTTATGAAATGTATTACAAAATTCTACTACACGTGGTAATTTATTTTTGCCTTTGAAAAAGGGAGTTACAGGATGTGTATTCTGTGTATTTAAATTATTGGCACAACTAGTATGTTGGCATAATGGTTAAGGGTTTTGCCTCTCATGCACAAGGTACAAGGTTCAATCCAGACCTCCAGTCAATGCCTGCATGTAGTTTGCATGTTCTCCCTGTATCTCTTTGGAGTTCTTCCCACTTCCCAAAATCATGCTGAGTGTTTCTACCTCAAACTTACACAAAGAATGGAGTTGTGAACAGTAGCATAGACTCTAGATAATGGGGAATTGTTGCATAGATGAACTACTTTGGTCATCAACTGTACCATGCAGTATCCTCAAGACAGAAGAACACGGATCACAGACTGCATGCCATGTCAGGGCTAGCCACTTAATGGTATGAAAATTGGCTCTAGATGACTGGGTCACTTTGACTAATGTTGCCAAAATGGGCATGGGTATTTTCATGTGATAAAGGGGGTTGAGAACCTGCCCTATTCTGACCTATACCAGGAATCCATGCTAACAGTGGAAGGGGTCTGTGTTCCCCTATTGCCTGCTATAAAGACTATGCAACACCACTCAACCTGGCAGATATGAACAAAGGATTGCAACACTTGATATAGTTTCACTGACAGGATGGAGCATAGAAGTGGATGACGTGATGTTAAGAAGAAGTCTGGACATCCTCTGTATCCAGATAACAAGATGGAAGGACAGTGCAGAAAAGCCACTTGGTTTGGAATCCAGAGTCTACTTCTCAGGAGGAAGTTCACACTAGAAATCGTGTGGTTAGGGAGAGGCTTCTAAAGGCAGTGAGGGGTGTCATCAGAATTATAGAAAGACTCTTGGCAATCAGCTTCCAGTGAAAAGATAAGGTAGTATTCATAATATCAGCATATATTCCACAGAGTACATTTAGAATCACTTACATACCTTCCCCCTCCAAGTAAACCACACCTACCAAAATTCACATGAGTAATTAAATTAGTAAATTGCTGTGGAAATGTTAAACCTTTTCCTCATCTTGGTTCATCGTGTCTGTGTTTATTAGGTTATTTTGTTATTTTCATGTTCTGTAATCGTGGAACCAGTGCATAGAATTAATGGGGGGGGGGGGGCATAAAACAGTATAAGCATGTTCAGTAATTTTTTGTTGTACAAAGAAGATTTAGGGAATTTCATTTGGTTTAGATTCCATGTTTTTTTTTTCACATGTAGATAAAGAAGATATTACATTGTGTCAGGATGTCCATGAATTTTAGTAGATAGTATATATCGTTATGGGTCTACTTCAGTTGACCTAAATCTCATTTGACTGACATCCATTTGACCAACACCCAGTTGACCTAAATTTCATTTGACCTAAAACTCATTTGACTGACTCCCATTCCACCGACAGCTTACACTGCAGAATTTCAACATACTAAATCTTAAACCATATACAAGCACACTTAGAACACCAATAACTAACCCTTTCCAGACCTTAAAAACTACTTACTAACACTATTAACAGAAACAGGACAATGTACAACCAAACTAGGTGGGGGGCTGTGCCCCCCACACCCCCCTAATTATATATACTAACTTCAGGATTGCACAACAGTGGGGAAAAGGGGATATACCTTTAACTTTTCTTACAGTACTCTACACGTTGCTACTACTGCTGGGAATGCAGAAACAGTTCGTCAAATTACGTTAGATACTTCTAATACAAATGTAAATAGAAAAAGCACATTTAGAAACACTACAACACTACTTTCTACAGGGCTATTTGAATTCTAACAGTCAGCACTATAAGTTGCACTAATTCCTTTTATCACAAGCAAGTCACAGGTTAAGGAAAACCCACAACGTCTACTTCTTAAATGTCGGTGAAATGGGAGTCAGTCAAATGAGTTTTAGGTCAAATGAGATTTGGGTCAACTGAAGTAGACCCATGGTTATATACCTTTCTATACAGGTGTGTGTGTGTGTATGTGTATGTGTGTGTATTCGCATCATTTTGGAATTTGTTAATTGGGGTAGGGCACTAATCCACATAGACCTTTTTCAGAATTAGCTTGGGATAACTCATTTGCTCAAAGGTACACATTAGGCAAAATAAGGCTGACAGACTGTGGGAATCCACAGGTCTGCATGAAGTAACATGCATAGATATAGGCAAACACTCATACTGACACTCACAGAAAACACATGCGCATAAGTGCTCATGTACAAATGCACATGGCCACGTATACATATATTTATATAAATATAAATATGCATATATAAACATGTTTAATTTTTGCCCATTAATCTTAAGGGGCTTGTGATTATATACTATTTCCTTTGCGGACTGCCTCTAAATGTATTCCTGATTATGATTTACAAAAGGATTATAATACAGAGATACAAGGTTACTGTAGGATAGATTATTACAGTCTTTCTAATATTTTTTTTGCTTGCTTGTTTATTTTTCTGTTATTTTTATTGGTTGAGGAAGTGTGGTTTGAGAAGGAAGCTCATAGTTTTCCTTTTTTACTTTTTCATTTCAAGTTGGGGTTTAAGAGCAGTCAAGGAAATCTTCTGCTGAGGTGGCAGAATTACGTTAGTTTAGTATTTTATTCCACTTGAAGTTTTGTCTGTAGTTTAAGGTATTAAGATGGATGGAGGGATAATTATGGGATATGCTTGCATTCAGGCCAAGCAGCAGCATATTAGAATTCATGCCCACAATTTGGTGCTTAGGAGGCATAGTAAGTACTTACAACACAGTCCTACACTAAAATGGAGGCAACATCATGGCGGCTTTACCAAACAATGTACAGCTGGGATTTAGTTCATTTTTTTACTTATTCTCCAGTTCTTTTTATCTGGTTTATTTATTTTTATTTACTTATTTCTGTTTGGGACATCACTGTTTTCCTTTCTGTGGATGGAATTATTTAGCTTTCAAAGAATTTTTGCCACTATTTTGTATGGCTGTGTTGGAGATTAGATCAGTACTTTTATAACTATTTATAGCATAACACCAAAGTGTCATTTTTGCATTATATTCAACTGTATTTGTTTGTTTTACTGTAGGGACTATATCTGTGGGTAGGTCAGTGCTTAAAGGTTTTCTGTGTGTGAGGTGGCTGTAGTGGTTAGGGCTGTGTGTGTGTGTGTGTGTGTGTGTGTGTGTGTGTGTGTGTGTGTGTGTGTGTGTGTGTGTGTGTGTGTGTGTGTGTGTATATATATATATATATATATATATATATTATATCTCTCTCTTTCTCTACACACACACACACACACATAAATATATATATATATATGTGTGTGTGTGTGTGTGTGTGTGTGTGTGTGTGTGTGTGTGTGTAGAGAAAGAGAGAGAGATATAAATAGATAGATTTATTTTATTATAAATAGTTTAGCTGTTTCTGTTTGGTTATTTTTACTTTGTAATGTTTTTAGAGATAAGGAAACTGTTTTAGGGTGTAGAGTGGGTGATAGTGTTTACTGTGCTAATTAAAGTGCACGGTTATAGCTGGTTAGTTGTAAAAAGGTGTGGTGATGCAGGGAGTGTGATGCTAAATGATGATGCAGTAGAACGGTAATAAATAACATATACTCTAGCTTAGATCTGTGTTTTTTCATGTACCTTTAACATGTTCAATGGCTAGGATAAACATGCATTCCTACACAAACCCACAGATATATATTTGTGGATATGTGCACATTGTTTATGTCTGTACGTCCGTCTGTCTGCTGACCTTATCAGATCCAAAAATAGTGAAAGTTTTAAAGCATGAGGAGAAGATGCTTAAGATGATATGCTTGCTCAGTTTAGCAGAAGTATTTTGGAATAAAGTGTATATAGAAATCAAACCAGATGTAGACAAAAATCAGACAGCAGCTGAAAGCTACAAAAATAAAAGAAAGAATATTAGGAAAAGACGCAGAAGAGAAGTCCACAAATATAATACAAGTATAGATATCTTCTAGGACAACCTGATGTTGATCAAGACTTGACACAGGACTATCCATAATGTAGCAGAATGCATTCTAAGAACTAAACCTACACAGGAATGGAGAAAGGAGATTTTGCCAATAGGGATGACTGCAATTAGGTATTCAGACAATAGGCAAATGGGGGCTGGCATTTATTGGAGAAAACTGGCAAAAGAACCAATGTATTGGGAGCAAATAACTAGAGAGAGAACAATGATAGAATGGGAAGAAGCCAAGAATTTATTTGGACTGCAGGTTAGAGGTTGCCTTCCCTATCAGGGATTGATAATCAGAGTATAGGCAAAGATAAAGAAATAAGGGGGCCCTAAACAAAAGACCAGCACTGGTAGAGTTTTCATTGGAATCTAAAACAGAAAATGCCATTAAAAAAGGAATAATTAGTAGAGGATATAAAATATTGCATGATAACTATAAGAATCAATCAGAGGAGTTTTGAAAAAATTGGGAGGTGAGACTGGTAAGCAACCCACAAAGCAAAGAGGCCATGACATGATATATGTATTGTCTCCCAAATATGCAAAACAAATGTAGAAGATTTAGGATTTTTGCCTAGAAATGTTTACATAGATATTTTTATACCTCAAGTAAACTCCAGAGAATTTTTTCCTCATGCAGACAGTAAATGTTGGAGGTGTGAAGGGGAAGAAAAAGATAATTGGGAACATGTTTTCTGGGAGTGTGGTGAGTTGGTGGACTTTTAAGGATTCCCGGCAGGATGCACTGTCAGAGATGCTGGGTGGACAGATTGGTCTGATGAGGGAGATAATTTTTCTGCACTATGATGCCAAAATAGAATTACCTAGACATGGTAAGGCCATGCTGTGTCTAATAATGGTGGCTGCCAAAAAAAACAATTACTAGAAAATGGACATCAAAATCTAAACCAACTATACTGGAAGAAGTGAATATAGTAACAGAGATAAAACAAGTGGAATTGAGATCTTTAGAAAAGGGTAGGAAAAAACTACATAGGAACAAATGAGAATTGTGGGAACACTACATACAAGGGAGGAATGCAGTTTATAAGGTCGCAGGACTTAAATGACCTATGTAATGTTTGAGTGAGAAGGATTGGGTAGATTATAAGTGATGTAAAATGCTTGCATCTAGGAGTGCCGGTGTGGTTTGTTTTCATTTATATAAATGTTTGATTGCCTATGTAGTTAAGTGATGGTTTAATAAAGATGTTTCTTGTTAAAAAAAAGCAGGAATGAATAATGTATGTAATGTTGCTTAGGTTATATGATATATAGCAATATATGTGAAGTATAATGTTTATTATGTTAATGTAGTTTGATCACTTTTATATGAATGTAAATTTGCGTATGTCATAAGTGATAATTTAATAAAGGTGTATGAAGAAAAAAAAGGAATGGTTAAGGAGAAGTGAATTTAAACCAAAAGATAAACGGCTATAATGCCTGTCCAAGATAATGGGCCATGTGCGCATTGGTTTACAAATTCCATTGAAAAAGTCAGAGAAACAGATAAATGCAGGTTTTGTAAAACAGAACTGGAAACAGTACACATCTAATTGCTGGGTATGATACACTCATGACTGATGGTCTGTATACTGAAAGGCAGAGTAATGTGGCATGATTACTGCCTGGAGGATTGTGCAGCCTCTACAGTATAAATGTATCTGAGTAGCATTGGAGACATGAGACACAATTCATTATCAATAATGACGTTTATGTCACATGGGATTACCCATTACCAACAGTTCAAAAAATAGACACAAGAAAACCCAACACAGAAGTACAAGAAAAAAAAGACAAAAATTTGTGTTGAGCACTGAAATTGCTAGTATCTTACTTACTGAGAGACAGGAAATCTTAAAATGCCAGGATTTATGAGCAGAAATAAGACCATTGTGGAGGAAAGACACCCAGAGAGTTCCAGTAGTAACTGGAGCATCAGTACCAATAGAAAAGAATTGAAAATCATACTTAAATATTCTACCAATATAAGTAGCCCTTTCTAAAATGCAGAGGAGGCAAACCTAGGTATACTGCAGGTGCTAAGAAGAGCACTCTTCCCTAACATCAACGACTGAATCAATGGTGATTTTTTGAACTTTAATTATGACCTAACAAAGAAATGGGGTTGATTCCTGTCAAAATGTATAAAAACCTAAAAATTTGGAGAAATTAAACCAAGAAAAACCAGACAGAAGATTATGTCTGGGTCTCTGATCATAAACAGCTTATTAAAGGCTCATGATGTGGATGTTAGGAAACTCTTCTTGAGAATGGAGTGAAGGTAAGCTGGAGATGTGAATCTTGTTATGCATGATGATAACACATAAAAACAGGTTATGATCAGAAAGACCCAATCATAATTCATTGTAGTACATGGAGCTTTTTCTGCTCCATATACTGCTAATTACAGAAAGACGTGTAGGAGCGTGATGTGTTTTACATCTTTAAAACACTTAACTTTGCCACACAGACACTGGGTGGAAGCTAAATATCCCTCTCATGCACCAATGACTTCAGATGTTATAAGGTACTTCTCTCTGTCCCATATTTTGCTTAAAATCTTGGCAGAGTGAAGTGTGTTGCAGCCTTTAAAGTTGTTTTAACTTCTGCCACCGTTCTCTTAGATGCTTAACAAAAGCTTATTAAGGACCTTTCTTATCTCAGAAAGGTGTTTACCAAGCCTGTATTTTTCCCAATTTTGGAAGGTAATTATTGTTTCTTGCACTGAATATGTATAGATTTAAAGATGTAGATACAGTTATAGATCTAGATAAAGATGTAGATACAGATACAAATATAGATATAGAAATGTTACAGATGCAGATGCAAATGCAAATACAGACACAGATATACATGCAGATATAGATACAGATACAATAGATAATAGATATACCCTGGCATTCAATAAACTCCATGTAGGCTTCATTGCATATTCATGCCATGTAGCATGTTTAAATATAAATAAACAAGGTTTTGTGGATGGCAACCATGTTGCCATCATGGAAACTGTGTAAGCAAACACGGATAGCAATCCTGTTTAAACCAGAGCACTGAAGGACTATGGTTTTGCATTGAATACCACAGCAATCACCAGGGCTTAACAGATAGCTCTCAATCTCTTAGTGCAAGACATCTGGATAAAGGCCAACATAATGGGGGAACAGTGACCCAGAAATAGGGACATATTTGGCATATTTGCTTCTTAGAAATGTGCTGGAATAACCATTTTTTTGTTAAGATTCATGTTCTGAAATATTTGAAGTCTGAAACTCAAATGTATATAATTATTGAATCACTCACATCAGTCCTGAGATCATCACAGTCATATGGCAGAAAACCACAAATTTGATAATGAACACACCAAAAGATATAAAGGCAAACTCTGGACATTCTGTGAGAATCTGGACAGTTGAGAGTTATGATTGTTAAGTATATTTTCCAAACACTGTACAGGATAGTGCATCTACAGAGCAGATTATTGTGAAATCCCATTCCTGGCACTCTGTACTGAAGTTAAGTAAATTAGCTGTAAGGGTACATGGACTGCTATGTAATGAACACAAGGATAGAAGACAGGTGAAGCAACCTAATGTACAGCAGATGAGGACATGTCAATGGACTGCACAGTGAAAATATCTATTATGTGACTGTCACACAAGGTGACATAACAAAGGGGAAGATGTCTGTGTGAGATAAGCATTCTTCCATGAATAATGCAGAAGGCATCTATCAGGGATGTTACATACAACTGGGGTAGGGTGCATATTGTGAATATGAGTGTAATCTCAGCAGAGGTCTCCAGCAAGTGGGACACGAATAAAGGCTCATGGACAACATTAAAAGAAACACTCACAATCATGGACAATATCAGAATAATATCACCAGTAATCCCATGCCTCTGACATAACATATGTGATTTAGAGTGATCAGAGATGATTTTGCACAAACACACTTGTGCAACTTTTATGATACATCCACACACTATGAGGATAAGCATGCACATTGTCCTGGCAGCGTAACACCTGCTGGAGGCATTAGGATGGACACTGCTATACCTGTACGTGACATTATGATCAATACAGGCTAGTTGACTGGTGTGCATGTCATATATAAATACATACTGTCACAAATCTTACCCATGCCATTAATGTTGTCAAACACCTATATATGTATTATGAGCATCACCAGAACAGGTAGCACACATGCATCTTGTGTAACAACTTGATGGGGTGTCCGCACCATCAGACAGTAATGTTTATGCCAATACCTAGGCATGGCCAATTAGATGTGTGATAGTTCACTGTGGCAAAGGTGATACACTTCAGTTACACATCAGTGGAAGATGTGTAAGGAGGTACATGAAGAGGAGTGCATTGTACTCAGTTATTGGTGTGATGAAGGTTGTGAACTATGGAGGTATTATGGCCTGTGATGTGGATGTTCTTCACATACTCAGTGATTGTGTTACATGCACGGGTATAGTTTGTACTGTAGCCACATGCTGGTGGACATTCCACATATCATCTACCCCAGGACACAGGTCACATACCTATAGATCTGATTATAGGGTGTGATGTCTACATTATACTTGGTTGTGTGTTTCTCTATCTGATGTAACAAATCCCCCCATCTTGTTGCAGCTTTGTAGATGTTGTCATGGCTGGGGCAGCAATCTTTGGCATGTGTTGATACTGTCTATATTATACTAATGTCACCACTGGAGTCAATGATTGCCCACAATCTGTAGTCCTTCAGACAGCTGTTTGGACATAGGATATGTATGTCAGTCATGATGTAAATAATGGACAGGAAAGGGTCTTGCAAACATTATTATTGTACAGACCCAATTACTGGCCCTGAGATATAGTTCACTTCACACGTCAAAATATTTACATGCAAAGTATGTGATACAGTGGCTCCCCACTTGGTGATTGATGTGTTTTTGGCCACATCTGACAGTGTTGTGTGACTACCTCAGTGTGGATTTGTGTCAAATGCCTTGGGCTTGTCAAGTTCAAAAGAATGATAGTGCTATTGTCATGCTTGCCCTCAATGATGTCTTTGAGGACATCTAACAGATGTAACAGACATGATGTAGCATTAACAGCTCACACAGCTGGGTTATTACTAGTGTCCATTTAGAAAAGGTCCATGATAACATGTTGGTCTACCTCACAGCTGTGGAGAGTCAGCATGTATCTATACACGCATGCATTGGGTGTTGTCCCCCCAAACCAGATAGATGCATGTTGATGTACACCCTTCTACAGGAAAATAGTCTGTATGGAGGGTGTGTTAAAGTGTGTATTCAACTGTGGCAGAAAGGTGTAAGTGCTGAGTTACATGATATGCAATCTGAGATGTTATCACAGCTCATTGGTTCTGTGTGATAGGCCTGGATGAAGGTAAGACAGTGCATACCGCCTATCCTGATCTGGCCTAGGATTTGGATACAATCCCCCATGCAGGTTTCATTGAGAAACTCTCCAAGCTAGAGATTTATCCTTACATCACTAGATGGGTAACCAATTTGCTCACTGACAGAATACATAGTGTGAAAGTTGGTGAATTAACCTGTACCAGTAGAGCTGTCATCACTGCTGTACCTGAAGGATCTGTGCTTGACCCGTTACTGTTTGGAATCTATTTTTTGTCAGTTCAGGCTACAGTATACTGCGTTTTTTGATTCTTGTGTACTGGATGCAATCATTGAGACCACCTATGATGATAACATACTATAGGAGGGGCTAATACAGACAAATGATTGTTGACAAAGCAGCATGGTCTACAAATAAATGCAAAAATGTGTCTTTATTTTGTCCTTCTGCAAAGTGGAATTCCCTGCTAATTACTGCATTGAGAACAGTCCTGCTATACTGAAACCCAGTGATGCAAACATTGGGAACACATGTAAGATACCAATCTGACTTTTGGCCACCAAGTGTCCACACTGTTATAGAAAGCATATACTGTGCACATCATAAGTCACACCATCATATTCAGCTCATAGGATTATATTACAGAACTATACTTGATGTCATCAGAACATTAATAGAGTATAATTCTGTCTTTTGCATGTACATCACCAGACACATGCAGCAGGTGGAGAGACCACGGGGTTTCTCAAAAGGAAAACACAGGGCCTACAAATCATGCTATGATGTATGTGGACAGACTGAAAGACATGTCACTGTAATCTTTATTGTATAGGATGAGGTGACTTCTGCCTGGACTCCAGGCCAGTCCCTGACCCTGCCCTGGTAGGAATAGTGCACATCCAGAAATCAGATATAGCTGATGACATCAGCATTGTCTGTTAAAGAGAATATGGTAATAACAGTGTCCCACTTGCTGGTGTAAAAGGGTGTCTGTAATGTCAAGCAAGAACACAACCACACAAACACACACACACACACACACACACACACACACACACTTGACTGCAGTGAGAATATAACTCCTACCTAAGTACACAGACTACAGAATTTAGTACTTTATGCAAGTTCTACATGTCAAGTCTGACTTGGAGTGTCTCAGCCAACACTTTATAGCTGATGACATCAGCAGTGTCTGCTGAGGAGAATATGGTAATAACAGTGTCCCCATGCTGGTGTAAAAGGCTCTCTGTAATGTCAAGGAAGTATACACTCCTGAGTTGACTGCAGTGAGAACAAACCCCCTACTTGTCTAAGTACACAGACTACAGAACTCAGTACTTTATGCAAGTGCAACAGCACAAGTCTGGCTTTGACAAGACTGCAGGACACCTTATAGTGGATGACATCAGCAGGGCATGTTGGAGAAATCATGTAGGGAGGCCTGCATTAAATGGATGTGTAGGCATCTGCAAGTATCAAAATAGTTGTCAGTCCATAGGATTGGAGTGGTAACTTTAGGATACACACTTCTTTATTCTAAAAGAAAAATAACAGCCCACATAGTGCTGTGCTTGCTGAAGGAACCAAAACAGTAAATGTTCAAAAAAAAGCACAAAAGTCATCTTCCTTAGGAACAAGCTATAAAACAATAGTATGAATGACCACCCGCTAGAATTAAAGGGGTAAATAACAAAATCCATTTTATTATTAAAAACAATAAAATGGTTGAGCACTTTCACCCATTAGTTATAGGACTTCTTCAGAAGGGTTCTGATGTAGTCATATAATTGATGGATGAAAGTTTTTTGAAAATGTACCGTTTTGGCTCCTTCGGGAAGCACAGCACTATGTGATTTTTTTTTCTATTAGTTTGAGTTTCTGACTCGCTGCACTTTCACACTTCTGCTTTTCTGGCTATACACACACACACACACACACACACACACACACATGCACACACGCACACACGCATGCACACACGCACACACACACACACACACACACACACACACACACACACACACACACACACACACACACACACACACACACACACACAGTTGACTGCAGTGAGAACAGAACCCCTACCTATCTAAGTACACAGACTACAGAAAGTAACAAAAGCACAGTTGAGGAGTGCTAAAAAAATCCCAGTTCTTTATTGCAAGCACTTTCGTTCATACACACTATACAATGAACGTCTTCAGACAAAACTCTACCCAACATTCAGTGCCTTATATAAGGCTCTTAATTAGTTAATAAGTTAATAAAACAATTAACAAGCTTCTTCAAATTGATCAAACTGTTAAGTGCTATAAGAAATGCCATTACAAATGGAATTTATAATGCTACAAAGCACAAAGAAATGTAAACATTATAATTCCTTACATAACACAAACAAAATAAGACAAATATAAACCACACTAAAATGTATGTATTATCACGTTGTGTCTGTAGACAATGCAATGATAAATAAACAGCCTCCACTTCCTATCTAGATGTTAAGCTAAAAAAGTGAATCAACTTTGACCCCCTTTTTTAAAAATAATATTATACATTAGATATTATGTAGAAAGCTGCTACTTAAATTGAGTGGTATCATCATAGTAAAATGTTACTGAATAAATGAATACACATTTCATACTACATATTACCTATCCAATGATTTTAACTTTAGAATGCATTTAATTGAACTAAATTCATTCAGCCCTGGTGGAACACGGGATTGGTTCTTAACTGCCATAATAGTTCACATTCTTCCAACTTCATTTCCCACGGACCACCTGTAATATTTTTACTTATTTGATCCATAATAATAAAATGGAATTTATGTATGGGATTGTCTATAACATGCCTTGCCAAAGCATTGGTAGTTGACATCTTGCCAATCTGGTATTGGTGTTTGTAAATCCTCTGTTTAAGTGCCCGTTCTGTTTTTCATATGTAGAAACCTTGACACTGCTGGCATTGGGCAAGGTAAACTACCCCTGTCATCTCACAATTAAATCTTCTTTTTACAGTGTAGATTTTGTTGTGTATACTAAAGCAGTTCCCTACCTTTATAAATTGGCATTGGTGGCATCTGCCACATTTTTTCATACCCCAATTGCTTTTAGGTATTGTGGTCTGACATTCTAGTATGTTCTACAAATTTGGGCCTCTTCTATATTTTATGTTGGGCTTTCCACCCAAATCATCCATAACAAGGGCCCAATTTTTAATGATAATATCCTTGACATTTTTTGCATCCATAGAATAGGTAGTTAAAAAACTAAGTCTGGGATTGAACTGTGTGGGAAGATTATTGGAATTTCTGTCTTGTGTAGTTAAATCATGTACTACTTCGCTATAGCCTTTCCACAAGATGGGCTTAAAATGCCCATTATTCCTTTTTCTGTGTACTTCATTAAACAGTTGTTCAGATAGGTATATTGGATATCCTGTTTTTGTGAACATATTTTTTAGAAGTTCACATTCGACTTGGAAATCATCATTAGATGAAACCATTCTGTCTGCTAGTACCAGTTGTCCTTTTATTACAGCTCTTTTTTGAAGAAAAGGATGGTTGCTGCTGAAATGGAAAAAAACATTAGAATAAGTAGACTTTCTAAAAATGGTAGCCTTATATCTCCTATTCATTGTGTCCTTAGACAATTGTACATCTAAGACGTTAATGGTTTCTATCTCAAACTGGTAGGTAAATTCTAGAAAGTTAGTAAACTTTGTAATGGTATTTAGGAATTCCTCTACTGTTTCAAGTGACCCTTTCCATATAAAAAAACATGTCATCTTGATAGTGAGTGTACCAAACAGTGTTCTTCTTGAACATGGTGTTGTTAAATAGGAATTATCTTTCCCAATAGGCCATCACACAGTTTGTGAAGCTTCCTCCACAGGGGGAGCCCATCGCTACCCCTAATTTTTGCAGGAAAAATTGGTTATTGAATAAAGTGTAGTTAGTTTGTAATACCAGTTCGAGTAGTACATCTATCAGATCAATTTCTTTGCTATCTATGCCTTTAATTATTAAAAACTCACATGCCCACTGCAAACCTATTTCCTGGGGTATGACATTATATAAATCTTTTATGTCTACTGTCAAAAAGTTGTGACAAGCATCAGATTCTAAATGGTTTATACCTTCCAAGAAGCTCTAGGAATCATGGTAAATTTGCTGTTCTGTATGTATGAGTGGTTTTAATTTACTATCTACAAACTTGGCAGAGACATACATGATGGATTTATGCTCATCTACTATGGGTCAAAAAGGTGGATTAGAGGATCTTGGAAGATCCAAAAATAACAAGTGTTACGGGTGCAGGCATTGTCAGGTAATGATATGTGTCAGTATTCACACAATTCTCCAGAAACAAATCATTGATAATACAATTTACCCATCTGTATGCACTACTGACCTCATTAAAACTCACTTTTACATAATTATCACTTTCAAGGATAGCTGACATTTTCCCATGATAATCTATTTCATCCATGAACACAAGACCACTCCCTTTATCGGGCTTCATGATACATACTTTCTGAAGTTTAAGAAAATTCAACAGTTCTTTTTCAACCAAAGACATATTTCTATCTACATGATTAAACTGATTTTCCCCATGAACAACCCAAATATCCATTTCATAGATTTTCTCAAAAACATTTAACGTTTCATGGATTGGGAGATTAAATACACTAGCAATTCTCAAATCATTGTGCATACTAGAGTTATTGCCCAGCAATACAGATAGATTAAGTTTCTGAACAAACATTTTTAAATCTACCAATGTTTTAGCAACATTAGCTCTATTATCTGGCACAAAGGATAATTCTTTGGAAAGAATGTTCGCTACTTCAGTGGTGACTTTAAAGGATGAAAAATTGTATATCTTGAAATCGCCCTGAAAGTTAGTCAATATCTCAAGCTTGTTATCAGAAGCAGTATTTACCTTCAGAGTTGATTCACTTTTTTAGCTTAACATCTAGATAGGAAGTGGAAGCTGTTTATTTATCATTGCATTGTCTACAGACACAACGTGATAATACATACATTTTAGTATGGCTTATATTTGTCTTATTTTGTTTGTGTTATATAAGGAATTATAATGTTTAAATTTCTTTGTGCTTTTTATCATTTTAGGTTCCATTTGTAATGGCATTTCTTATAGCACTTAACAGTTTGATCAATATGAGGAAGCTTGTTACTTGTTTTATTAACTAATTAAGAGCCCAATATAAGGCACTGAATGTTAGGTAGAGTTTTGTCTGAAGAAGTTCATTGTATAGTGTGGATGAATGAAAGTGCTTACAATAAAGAACTGGGATTTTTTAGCACTGTTTGGCTGTTCTTTTTTTACTTTCAGTGGTTTTTCGCAAGTATACAGACTACAGAACTTTATGCAAGTCCCATGGCACAAGTCTGACTTTTACAAGACTGCAGGTCAATTTATAGTTGATGACGTCAGCAGGGTATTTTGGTGAGAAGATGTGATGCCTGCATAGGTTTATAACTTCATAGGTTCATAGGAGGTTACAAGTCTAATGGCCTTAGGTAATTTACAATGCTAGCCATGTAAAAATACAAGTACCCTTATTGAGCATAATTAGATAGTCATTTTTAGCAGAGTGATTTTGTGATCAGCACTGACTGGCCCTGTCCATGAGGGACATAGGTGCCATCCCAGGGGTGTATTTACAGTTACCCATCCAGTTTTCAAGCTTGCACTTGAATAGGGTCATTGAGGAGCACTACTTCACATGTAGGTATCACAGAGGCGTGGCAATTGCTGGTTGATATATGTGTCTCCCCAGTATGGTTTGTTGATGTTCACAGGCTAAGTTAGGATTACTAGAGCAAGTTACTCTTGTCCCATTTGATTTGCAGATGTACAGCATTTTCAGGAGGACAGGGTCTGAGACTGCTCTGTAGGCCAGGCATAGGTCACCTATCAGCAGCCTGTATGATACTGAGTACAGTGACAGGTCTTTCAGTCTTTCCATGTATATCATATTTTGGAGGCCATGGATTCTCCTAGTCACAAACCTCTTAGTTTTCTCCAGTTGCTGCAGGTGTCTGGTGAGGTACAGACAGAAGGGAGCATTGTACTCAATTAATGGTCTATTAAGAGTACTGTAAAGCAGAACTATGATCTCCCTGGTCTTAGATGTGATAGCCTTATTTATGAGGTGCACAATGTGGAATGTGTGTCTCACCACTATGGACACATAGTGATTGAAGTGTAGATTGCTATCAACATGTGTTCCCAAGTCTCGCAACACTGTGTTTGAGCTTAGAAGGTTGCTATGTGTATCATAATTAGCAGGGGTACTTCACTGCCAAAGGGTACAATGAGGTGTTTTTTGCTTTAAGGTTCAGTCCATGAGTTTGGCACCAAATATTTGCTTACATCAGTCCCTTTTGTAAAATGTTAACATAGTTGGGGGACTCTGTATGATTGTGTTCAGTTGACAGTTATCTGTAAACGTGGTAAGACACAGGCCATCTACCTTTTCCTGGACGTCAGAGAAATAATTTATAAAAAGTTGAGGGCCCAACTCCTCATGGTATTCTTCTGATAAGTGGGCTAGTGGTGGAGTTGCAGTCCCCAACTTTGACAGTGCGTGTTCTGTCAGTGAGCCAGCTGGCTATCCATCTAGTAATGTATGGGTTAATCCCCAGATGGGAGATTTTCTCTGTGGTACCTGAATGGGGGACAGTGTCAAAGGCCTTGGATAACTCAACATAGATGGTATGTCCTGTTATTCCTCATCCAGGACTTTGGGGGTCATTATCAAAGAAGCCCACTAGGTTTAATAAGCAAGATCTACCCTGGAAAAAACCTAAATGGGTAGGGTCAAGTGTGTTGATGGTCACCTGTGCCTCTGTGTATAAGGTCTATGCTGATCCCTTCCCTAGCCTTGCAGATAAGGCTTTTTAGGCTTATGGGTCAAATGTTCTAGTCCTGTATGTTAACAGATTGATGATCATTGCATATCGCATAACATTTGATGTAAATTTCTGCAGTGTAGGTGATATGTGTGTGAAAAAAGTACTGAGATACCAGGGTTGCAGTGCTTGGAGGAAGGTAATACATGGCTGTATTATAAATATGTGACATATTGCTAGACAGGGCCTTCAGTTTGTTATGTTTCCACATGTAATTTCATGTCATAGACAGGAAATGGACCGTAAACAACAGGACTTCATAATAATATTTCCTCTTCCATAGTGTGGTGAGCAATGGGGTTGCGCGATGGTTGGCAAAGTGTTTGCACATGCAAATACATATTTCCAATGCTTTTCCTGTTTGCGTGTAGTTACACAGTGTCCAAACATGAGCTACATTGCTAAAGTCTGAGAATTAGTACTGAATCTATGTAACACAACTGCTGCTTAACTGACTCTGTGGCAGCAGATGCAAATGCATTGACACATTTCTTTTTGAGCCCAGATGATACTGGTATGAATCCAGGTGTATTTAATACTTTTAAATACTTATAAATAAGCAGTGATAATACAATTACATTAAGTCTGTACAGTAAGTGTGCTGTTGTATGTTGGCATAGCACAGCGGGGTTAAGCAAGACTGTGTGGAGATAACACAGTATTGTATCACTGTTCACCTTCTCTTGGCATTGCTGTGTGATGCAAAACTCCACCCAAACATAGAGGCCAAAAAGTGAAGGGATTCGTTGCTTTTTCTGCTACTTATGTGTGTTGTGTCTGATTCTATTTATTGATCAGATTATAAATGTTAAAATGGGGTAGAGAGGAAAGTGGAGAAATGGGGAGCAAGCAGGAGGGAAGAACAAAGGGAAAGCAATATAGGCATGTGCAGGTGAGTGGTAGGAAATAACCATAGCTATTCATTTCTTCAACAGTAAAAACTGATTATATGTGCAGAATATTAGCTGAATTTGGACTGTCACCTCCAGAGAGAGAGGGGGGTGATAACAATGTAATCATGTTGTACAGCCAATTAGACCAAATCAAGTGCATCAAGAAGACATATGTGTGAAACGGAGAGCTATGTATGGGATGATTTTTTTTTTGTAGGACATGTGGCCATTTTTTTCATTTCAGTAAGAGAGGACTACTGGGTAAAGAATGTAGGTATGTCTTGGTCAGGTAAGTGGGGTAGCTGACAAAGAAAATGCAAAAAAACAAGAGAAACAAGAGAAGAGGTAGGGACACTGAGGGAAACAAAAGGTTGGGGGCTACCATGATTGGGGAAAGGGAGGGGACAATGCAGGCTCTTGGCTTTCAAGCTTGGAGACAGTGAGAATTGAGTCCTCACCCACCGGACTGTCATCATCCCCTTACTCCTCTGGCAGCTTTAGCACTTGATGTCTTCTCCTCTTGATGTCTTCTCCTCCTATGGACCATGAGGGAGAGCAGCCTGTCCATCTGGTGTAGGCATATACCAATGCTACAGTGCACAATTTTAACCACCATCCCTGGCATCTCCGTTCAGTTTATAAAATCACCACCTCTGTGACTCCTCCCAGAGGGTACCAGCTTCTGGGGCAGTACTACCTGAGAGCATAGGTAGTGCAGGGGCAGCAGAGGCAGTGCTGCCAGGTTGGCTCCTAGACATCCTGTACATCAGTGCTGGAGCCAGTGGAACGGGGGCAGGCTGATCCAGTAGGGCTGGCTTACTTTGCTCTGCTGTGTAGCATTTAGTGATATGGTACACATGGATGACATTGAGACATTTTGGTGACACACAATAGAAAATAAAAAAAAAGAGATGAGGGTTGGGATGAGGGGAAAAAAGACATACAATTAGTGCCATAATGTGTGACATGCAATCTATTAACACAATTATACAATTCTTTTATCAGTTGTATTACATTTAAGTATACATCATAACAGATGCACACTATACTACAGATTGCTGAAAGTAATCCTTGAAATGTGCATATATTGCATACATGCTTGTTCCAATTATACAGATTACAGTTTACAGCAAGGCATTTGTATCACTGGTGCACAGTTTTTAATTTAAGGTAAATATTATTAAAAAAATAACTCTATTCTATAGTTGAAAATCATGGTATTTGAACCCACAACCTCTGACTGCTGTCTAATGTTGGACTCTTACAATTGGTTTGTGCTGCAGATTATAGCATGCATACTTGCTTTTACAGTTGGGATATGCATGCTCAATTTGATACAACTGTATAAAAGACCAACAAAGCTATCTTTAACTTTTAAAGCTACAATAACACTTCTCTTCAGCTGCATACATACCACTTGCTTTCCTCAGATTCTCCAGTCGACCATCATGATCCTGCCAATTGAACTCACAATCAGTGCAAGCAAGGGAAAGAAAAGAAAAAAACAGATTAGCATTATTCATGTCAGTATTTATATTTAGCTTTATAAGTCTTGAACAAATTGAATAACTGTGTGCATATTCTAAAATTTATTCTCAAATATAACAGATTATGGATATATTTACAAAACCTTATGCAAAACACTTTGGCTCCCCAAAAGGGGTGATACGTTGTCCTAGTGGCATCCAGGTAATCCCCAGATACTGGAATCAAATTAGATTATATTGAAAAAGAACTGCACAAACTGGATCCAAATAAATCACAGGGAGGAGATGGAATTAGTAACAATGACCTGAGAACACTTCAGCAAGAACCGATGGTACCATTATATCTATCGTTCATTATGTCATATAAATATGGAGAGATTCCTCTAGATCTGATACATTCACTTTTTAAACCTGTCTTCAGGGGAAAGGAGAGTAGGAAACACCCAGAGTCACAGAGACCCTTAAGTCTACTTTCATGCTGTGGAAAAATACTGCAGAAGGCAATATTGGATAAGTTATTGCCAAAACTGGATAGGCTGGGGGCTTGAAACCATATATCAGCATGCATATGTTGAAAACAGATCTATTACCACCTGTAACATGATGTTCTATAACAATATAATAAGAGCTATGAATGAAAAATGGTGCTGTGATGTAATTTATATAGATTTAACTTCAGTATTTGGCAGGGTCATACACAAAACACTGATCAATAAATTAGTACAACTAGGTATTGATGTACTCTTAATAAGATGGATAGCTGCATGCCTTACAAATAGGAAATGGCAAGTATCATACAGCAAATGGACAGGTGAAATCCTTTGTTACAGTCAGGATGTCCCACAGACTCTGTCCTAGGCCCTTACTTGTTTAGATTGTATCTTTCAGACCTAACTTTTTCATCTGAGGTGTTCTACAGTCTATATGCAGATGATCTGAAATTGGGTAAACTGATTGCATGTGTTACAGATAAGGCGTGTCTGCAAAATAACTTGATTAAATTGACCATTTGGGCACAGGAGAATAATATGCTGATAAATACATCAAAAACTAAGCATATGAGAATTGGGAGATATAAAACTGAAAGGTGAATATTTAATACAGCACACAGTGATTGAAACGGTAGACTCATTTAAGGACCTGGGTATATGGGTAGATTCATCCATGAGTTTTTCTAATCATATCAACCAATTGGTCAATGATAGTTATAGAATTATAGGTTATATCTAAAGATTTATAAAGTCTAGGAAATCAAAAATGATGAAGTCATTGTTTGTTAGTTACATTAGACCCAAACTTGAGTATGGAATAACAATATGGAAACCCTATAAGAAAACAAGCATCAGTAAACAGGAAAGAGTACAGCAGAAATATACTAAAGGCATCCATGGATGTGAAAATTTAAGTTATTATGAAAGACTAAAATATCTGAACTTGTATAGTGTTTCTTACAGATATCTAAGAGGAGATCTTATTCAAGTATATAGGGCATTTAGAGACAACTACCTCTGGGAATGTTTGGGGTTATCAAAAAGTACTAGAGACTCATCAGACAACCTATGTAGAAGATTATATAGGAATGAGAAGTGTAAAAATTGGTGCCCTGGTAGAGTAGCTGATGCACGGAACAGTCTACCAAATTACATTAAAGCAGGTACTAGTTTAGATATTGTAAGAACAGCCTACACACTTATTATGGGAATAAGTGTTTTGGTATACTGGCAAGCTAGAAGGGCATTAATGCCCATGCTCGAAATATTTGTATGTAGGTATGTATGTATGGATATATGTACAAGTACTCTCTTATTGTCATATTTACACAGCTGTGGGATGTTTGCAGTCTCAAACTCATGCAACCAATCGTTGAGAGTGTCCCTTTTTCTCTTGCATAGGTCATTAAAGTGACACCTACATTGATCTCCAGTGCATGGGATACCAGTGGCACTGGATACAGCCTGGGCCAAACTATTTCATGCCTCAGACTTGTACTGGGAAAGCAGAATAGTCCCCCTGCAGAAGCCTTTGGCTGTGGTGCTTTACCAGGAGTCCAGTAAATATCCTGGATGCCTGGATACACCACATTTGTGCACTAAATTTGACACCTTTCTCTCCAATGCCAATTATATCTACCAGCCAAACTACAGCAATGGAAAGTGATGCTTTCGTGCTAATTCCAGTTATCGCGTTTACTGGTAGTGCACAAACCTGAGCAATGATGCCAACCGCGTTTGCGAGATGTTAACTGGCACGCAGCACTGCCAAGTAGGGAGGAATTAAATAATTGAAATTGGAAGGTTAATCTGACACTTGGACTTAGTTTGAGGGGTGTCTACCGATGTAGCCTGGAAACATATATTGGAGATTGGTAATTAACTGTTAGGTGAGTTAAGTATGCAGAAATGCACTGGAGGCATAAATGTAATGACCTGACACATTTGTTTTTGTCTTTATACACTGAGTAAATCTGATTTTTACACAATGGGATTCAAACCTAGGCATAAGTGACAAAACATTTTCTTCTACATTGTTGATTCTCCATCTTTGCCACAGAAGAAATGCTGTTCAGACATAGCCTGGAATCATACATAAATACAGGTGACAGCTTGAGCTGTTACACATGTATGTGTGTGACCTGACAAAGTTATTGGATATAGATCCCATTGTGTTTGTGTCTTATGTGATTGTGAATTCCATGCAAGTCCAGACAACAGAATTACAGAAATATAATAGAGAGTATACCCTCAGTCACTCATCTGAAAAACACAATAATGGTGTCTCATCCCTCATATATATAATTTATATCAGCTCCACTATCTAATGTTTTATAAGTGAAGAGTGAGTATAATGTGAAGTGGAACAACAGTTAAAGTATATTGAATATACTGCAGTAGAGCCTGGGACTATGTGAATGGTAGTTCTACACTTACACCTGTTGCCACAAAAATGTTGAAATAACACTTGTCGATTTCTCAGTTCATTGGATCATAGGATCATAGGAGGTTACTAGGCTAATGGCCCTAGGGCCCTTACAAGTCTAGCCAAATGTTACCCTTATTTCTACGATCAGCACTTATCACCCTCTCCAAGAGAGACATAGGTGGAACCTCTGAGGTGAATTTATGGTTATTCATCTAATTGTCTAATCGTCCAGACTGGATAAGAAGAGGGCCAATGAAGTGGGAGTCTATTCCAAAGGTGTGGTAACCTCTGGGAGACAAAACTGTCCCTCCAACAGGTTCTATTAATGTTACATGCCAGGTTAAGGCCTTTAGAGAGAGTAAACTGTGTGCCATTGACTTACAGTTATGCAGCATTTCCAGTAAAGCAGGCTCAAAGATTGCCTTGTATGCAAGGCAAAGATCACCTCTGAGTAGTCTGTATGAAATAGAATGAAGTACAGTGATTTCAGATGATCCTCATAGGACAGATGCTGTAGACCTTGAATTTTCCTTGTGAGGAACCTTTGTGGTCTCTCCAATTACTGCAGGTGCATGGAAAGGTGCATACCAAAAGAGGCATTGTACTCAGTTATTGGCCTGATGAGGGAAGAGTACAGGGAGGTTATAACTTCTTTTTTCTCATGGCAGTGGCCTTACTTATGAGATGAGCAATATAGAATGCCCTTCCTGACACTTTGGAGACATAGTGATCAAAGGTAAGGTTGCTCTCAACCTGTGTGCCCAGGTCTCTCGCTACTGAAGGCTTTCTTAGGGTGTTTGTTATTGATGTGGTAGTTAGTAGGAACATCACTCTTACTGAAAGGGGTGATAATACATTTTTTTGCATTGAGTTTAAGGCTATGACTTTGGCACAAATTACTAGTTTTTGTAAGACCCTCTTGTAAGACATTGTCATTGTTTGGAGATTCTATGACCACTCCCAGCTTGCAGTCATCAGCAAACTGTCAGCTACAGACCTTTAGTTTTAGCTTGTACTTCAGAGAAATAGATTCCAAGCAGCAGAGGTCCCAGAACTGATCCCTGTGGAAGACCACTGGTTACAGGTCTGCTATTGGAGGTGGAGTCCCCTATTTTGCCTATATGGGTTGTATCAGTTTGTCAGTTAGTGACACATCTAATGATATATGGGTTGATACCTAGCTGAGTGAGTTTGTCAATTATGCCTGAGTGGGGGATAGTGTCAAAAGCCTTGGCTAAGTTTGGTAGGCTGTATGCACAGACTTCCCCTCATTGCGGGCCTTTGCGACTGTCTCAAAGAAGTCTACCAGGTTTAACAGGCATGATCTCCCTTTGACAAATAAAATGCACACAACAGTAAAAAAAAGTTGACACCCCCTGTACTAGAACCAAGGACCATCTGTACTCCAGCCCTACTCTTACACCTGCTGCCACAGGACTAGTTACATGAAATGTCCTAATTTCCTAATTATTCCTGAGGTCTCTGTGGTACCTGCTGCAAAACTCCACTTAGCATGCTTGCGCATGTTTGCACGATGCCCTACAAAATTCATTGAATGTATCTGGTTTCAATTATTTTCTGTCTGAATTCTGTCTGTAGGTGTTCGATGGCTAAACACCGAGCAATGCTGCTAAGCGCAGTTGTGCGATGGAAAACAAAAATTGAAACAGTGCATTGTTTTTGACCTTTTCCCTTTTACAGACACCATGCTTGTAGGTGTTTTGTAGGTGTGCTATCTGCTTCCGGGGTGATCCAGCAGACCAGGTTGTGCACTGCTACACTTTGTGCAAATGAGATAAGCATAGCCAAACCTGACATTTATTTTTCTCCTTTTCCTGTGTTTGTTCTAAGCAGAGTATTGCTCAACCCCCCCCCCCCAAAAAAAGGGAAAAGTAGTTGAAATGAGGAAAAGCAATCTATGGCATACACCCTACAAAATGTTAGCACACATGAGATATTTCTACATAGGTCTAGATTTGACCTCTCACTCCAATGAACCTTCAGAACACAGTAAGGGTGCCTTATCTCTCTTTGCCACACAAACAACTTTGCAGCTGGGAACTGAAACATGAAAAAAAAGGAGCAGTACTTCAAATAAAGTAAAGCAATCTATGAAATAAACACTACAAAATGTTTGTTAGTACACATGACATATTTATACATTGGCCTGGATTTGAACTCTCACTCCAGTGAACCTTCAGAACAGAGTAAGTGTGCCTTATCCCACTGCCACACAAGCAGGTTTACAGTAAGGAACTAAAATCATTCTGCATACAACCAACTGCAACATCATCTATAGTAATATGAAGCCATACAAGTGTTATTTGTACATTTATTATTTTTGGATGTAGTGCACTAAGTGACCACACAAGAGTTATGAGTATTGCTTGCAAATATGCAACTCTGTCTTAACTCTCTGTGTTTGTTGGTCATGTACTTATTCTGCTGCATTTATTACTGCTTGGTAGTAGCCTGATTAAACTGTAACTGTTATTCTAAGCCTTTTGGTTTGAGCACTTGAACTTCAGACCAGTTGTTTTATATTTAGAAGGTTTGTGGTCTGCACTGTTGTGGCAGGACAGGTAGCTTACATCCTTCTAAGTTGGGAATTGCTGATTGAAGGCTCAGTGTCTGTTATTCTAAAAGTGTATTAGTTCTGGTATATGCACTTGGGCTTCAGGACAGTTATTTTACATTAAGGTTTGTGGTCAGCACTCTTGTGGGAGGAGAGGCTAGATTCTGCCCTTCTGAGCTGGGAGTTTCTGGTTAAAGGCTTATCGTGCCTGCTTATTTGAACTGTTTCTTCTGAAATTGGTGTGCCTTGTTTGCTGTAGCATAGACTAGATTCAGGCCTGCTGAATCTAGCTTTGTTTGTATAACATGAACACTGATCCTGGCCATCTTTTTTTGGAGAAGGTTCCCCTGCACCCTAGTAGCAGGAGTGTGCAGTTAAAACTTGTCTGATTAAAGACTGCTGGAATAGGGCTCAGTTTTGAGCTTTTTACTGGTTAATTTGGTAATTTGTTTAAATCAGTTTGCTTGTTTTCTATTGTTATATAGAAACAAAATTGCACTTTATTCATCTGCATTTACTGTATCTGTGTTTCTTCCTACTTTATTAATTTTTTTTTGCTTTTGCTGCCTGCTCTTAAAAGTACTTAATTGCATTTATTATGCTGCATTTATTATTGCTTGTTAGTAGCCTGATTAAATTGTAACTGTTATTCTAAGCTTTCGGTTTACCCACTTGGGCCTCAGACCAGTTGTTTTACATTAAGAAGGTTTGTGGTCTGCACTGTTGTGGCAGGACATGTAGCTTACATCCTTCTAAGTTGGGAGTTGCTGATTGAAGGCTTAGTGTCTGTTATTCTAAAAGTGTATCAGTTCTGGTTTAAGCACTTGGGCTTTAGGCCCATTATTTTACATTTAGAAGGTGTGGTTTGTACTCTTGTGGGAGAAGAGGGTAGATTTTGCCCTTCTGAGCTGGGAGTTTCTGGTTAGAGGCTTATTGTGCCTGCTTATGTGAACTGTTTCTTTCTGAAATTGGTACACCTTGTTTGCTGTAGCATAGACTAGATTCAGACCTGCTGAATCTAGCTTTGTTAGTATAACTTGAGCACTAATCCAGGCCATCTTTTTTTGGAGAAGGTTCCCCTGCACCCTAGTGGCAGGAGTGTGCAGTTAGAACTTGTCTGATCGAAGACTGCTGGAACGGGGCTCAGTTTTTAGCTCTTATTGGTTAATTGGTTAATTTGTTTAAATCAATTTGCTCATTTGCTACTGTTATTAAAAAAATACACTTTATGCATCGCCGCTTAGTTAGGGTTAAACTATTCAAGGCGCCATAAAATTTGGTCTTCAAATTTTCCCTTAGAACTAGTCAGTTTTTTTAGTTTTAGCACTCAAATCTGTTTCTTTGAACTCAGCACTTTGTTCAGAACTCATTGAAAGCACTAAATAAGCTACTAATTACTACAGCACTCAACCTTCCTCACTTATCTAGAGGAAAACAGTTTTTAGTACTTAATAAATAAGCACCTATCTGTGTGGAGGCATACGTGAATGGGGCGTGCCTTAGTTGAAGGTTGTGCATCAGGGTTGGTAACCTGGTACGTAAAAATCCACTAGCAATAATTAGCGGACCGGAGTTCCGCTGTGGCGAGTCCTAACCGGGAAAAGCCGAAAGACACAAACAAACAATAAATAAGCACCTATCTAGGCATGTCTAAGGGTCAGCTTCTGGTGTTTTCTCCTGTCTATCTGATAAATCTGGGCATCTTGGGGCAATGCAGCAATTGCCTCATGTACACAGACAACCCTTTCCTCCTACCACCCTGTGAGAGAAGCACTTATATAGCCAAACTGGAAGCAAAGCTCTCTTTACCCAAGACACTAGAGAGTCAAGAGGAGAAGGTAAACACTTGCACCACACCACACTCATCACATAGTCCCTCAAAACCTACACCACCAAAACACACACATACAAACACAAAACACACACATAGAAACACAAAACACACACCTACATTCACGTAGGCTCTCAATAAAAATCTGCCCAAGCAACAGAGCCCTCCAAACAGAAACGCTTGCAACCTCCACCCTCAACACAATCCAAATGACACATAGCCCACAAACTCTGTGTGCCACTCAACCGCAGCACATAAGGCATAACAACATACCCAACACTCTAGTCATAGGTGACTCTATAGTCAGGCACACTGATGTTCCACTCACCAGGCTAAACATGGAGAAAGTTACTGTCAGCTGCCTGTCATGTGCCAGGATCCGCCACATAACACATGCACTCAGGTCACTCCACAACAAGTACTAATATGACTCTGTCATTGTCCATGTTGGTGTGAATAACCTGAGACGTACCTCCCTGGACTCTATGAAAAGAGATGTAGAGGAGCTCTCTGATCTTGTAACCCAGGCAAGTATGACCCTAACCCTGAGTAGCATCCTGCCATCACCCAGAATGATACCACAGTACAAGGACAAAATTATTGACTTCAACAATTGCCTAAGCTTCTGGTGTCATTCAGAGGGGATCCAGTATCTGTCTGTCTGGGATGACATGATTGACAGACCACGATGCTTTGCCAGAGATGGCCTGCACCTGTCACCCTTGGGATTCCAGATACTGGCTAAGGGTCTTGCCACCCGTATAGTGCCTTTTTTAGGCAAGGTTCAAATCACCAAATTCACCACCGTAACAGGTACAGCCAAGCAAAATCTGAGGGTAATGCTACTTAATGCTAGAAGTCTAAACCTCAAAATGCACTTACTCAAGGCACTCCTGAAAATGGAGAACATCGACATCTGTGCAGTGCCAGAGACCTGGTTCAAGGCTCCAGAGAGCACCCGTGCATTACCAGGATATAATTCATACCACACCATTCGGCCACCTAACCTGGACCGAAACACTAAAGATGGAGGCATGTCCATATTTATTAAGGATACGCACACCTCCAGGCTAGTTGCTCAGCATAATGCATCTGAGATTATCCAAGTGTAACTAACTCTGGACAAGACCGTAATCCAAATTGTAGCTTGCTACAGATCCCCCACCATGCACAGGATTCCCACTCCTCATTTCTAGATACACTGGAAAATATTAGGGTACAACCTAACACCCTAATAATGGGTGATATTGACTACCCCACCATTAACTGGGAAAACTACTCATGTACCAACTCGTTTGCTCAATGGAATTTCTGGAATTCATAAATTCCAATGCCTTGGATCAACTTATCCACACCCCCACCAGGAGCAGCAATATCCTAGAACTGGTCATTAACAACATGGGTGACCAGTGTTCCACACCAAAGGTCAATTCCTCATTGGTCAGATCTGACCACAAGCTAATCATCCTAGAGATCTACATCCCGTCCCCACCCTCCATTAGTGAAACTACCGTAAAAAATTTCTCCAAAGCCAACTTCACACTTCTTAAGACAGAAGTGGCAAACTTCACGACACCCATGCAGACGGACAATAGAGGTACGACTGCTAACTCCTACACAATTGCACTTTATAAGCACTTACACGAGTGCATGGATCATGCTATCCCTAACAGAACTAAGATGCTATCCTCCAAAAACATGAAGCCTATCTGGTGGTCCTCTGCCATAAACAAACTACAACAGAAGAAAGAAACTGTTGCAAAAAAGAGTAAAATCCCATGATTGGAGGAAATCCCTAGTCAGCCTCAGTAAGAAGCTGAGATCCCTCATAAAATCCTCCAACGCTAGTTACGAAAACAAAATTGCCACTGATTCTAAAGACAACCACAAAGCATTCTATAGCTATGTCAAGAATCTCAATGGCAACACTCAGATATGCTCTGAGTTACAGCACAATGGCACTAAATATACAGAACCAACTGATATTGCCAACATCCTAGAAGATAGGTTCAGTGCTAACTTTACCCCTCCTCTCACCCCCTAAAGGGCCCATCTCTATACCGGAAGAATGCAAATTTCCTGTAATCACGGCTGCACAGGAAAAAGACACACTCTCCAAAGCCAAGAACACAGCATCCATGAGACCTGACAACATCCCAGGCTGCGTTCTACATGAACTACAGAGCGAACTAGCACCCCACCTAAGTACCATGTTCAATCATAGCCTTACCTCAGGCTTTGTGCCCACTGAATGGCGTACAGCGATGGCTATCCCACTCCACAAAGCGGGAGCCACCACGGACCCCAGGAACTACTGCCCCATTAGCCTGATGGGCCTGGTCTGCAAGGCCATGGAACAAATCATCATGGAACTTATAAACAAAGACATTGTTAATCTCCAAACTCTGGACCCCACCCAGTTTAGGTTTGTAAAAGGCAGATCATGTCTCCTAAGCCTGATAGACTTCTTTGAAGCAGTCAACAAAGCCATAGACTAGGGTAAGGTGGTTCACACAGCCTATCTAGATCTTGCCATGGCTTTCAACACCATCCCGCACTCTGGAATTATAGATAAACTGACTAAACTAGGTATAGATCCCTATGTCACAAGATGGGTTGCCAACTGGCTCGCTGACAAAACTCACACTGTGAAAGTAGCAGACTCCAAATTCGACTTCAGACCAGTGACAAGTGGAGTACCACAGGGTTCAGTCCTGGGTCCTCTCCTGTTTGGTATCTACATCTCTGAAGTACAGGCTAACACAGAAGGTCTTTGGCTAATGAAGTTTGCAGATGACTGCAAACTAGGAGCAAAAAATCAAAACTCCTAACGATGTGGACATCCTACAAAAGGGCCTCACTGAGACAGATGCCTGGTGTCAAAGCCACAGCCTCAAGCTCAGTGCCAAAAAGTGCATTGTTGTCCCCTTTGGTAAAAACTCTGTACCCATGAAGTACCACATATGCGGTAGTAAACTTAACACCGAAAGTGTGATAAGAGACGTTGGGACACAGGTGGACAGTAGTCTCTTCTTTGATAATCACATCACCACAGTAGTCAGGAAATCCTTCTATGTGGTACACCTCATCACAAAAGGTTTTTTATCCAGGAAAAAAGAGGTCATTGTCCCCCTCTACTTGTCACTCATTAGACCCATTATAGAGTACGATGCCCCTTTTGGTGTGTACCTCACAAGACATCTACAACAACTGGAAAGACCACAGAAATACCTCACAAAGAGGATTACCAGCCTCAAACAGATGCCCTATGCAGACCGTCTCAAAAATCTCCAGCTTTACTCCGTCGCATATCACCTACTCAGAGGCAATCACTGCCTAACATACAAAGCTATGTCAAACTCAGAGCTGTTGGACATGCTCCACTTAAAGAAATCCCAATCCCTCCAAGCTACTCTAGGGACCTAAACCTTGTCACCACAATAAACAGAACATGCTGGAGGGATAGATTCCTGTCCCAGAGACTTCCCATACTCTGGAACAAACTACCTATGTATATCAAACAAAGCTCCTCCTTAGCACTCTTCAAGAAAAATCTTGATGATTGGATGGGAAATAGGAAATTCACCCCAGGGATCAATTCTGTGGCTCTGCTCAACAGTGTCACAGGAAAAAAATCATTTTCTTGAGTGGTGAAAGCCAGGGTACCTTCTTGGCTAGGCTTATATAGGCCCTAGGGCCAATAGCCTAGTACCTCCCTAAAATCCTGTTCTTCTCTTATCTGACCAGTAATCTGAAACATGCAATTTGTAAGCCATTCTATATCATTGTCCTTAAAATGTGTGAGATATTATATGGCAGTAATATAATATGCAGTTGCCAACAAATGAAGGGGAGGTTGGATGATAATGAACAGAACCTGTGAATTGTGTACTTACATTTCCAACCTTGACAAAATTACATCTGATACTTTGTAAGTCTAACCTGACACACCCACTGGATGTAGGATAGTCTGTATTGCCGTTTTGTTTACTTTCTCCCTACCACTAATCATTCACAATTGGAATCCATTAAAAATGAACAGTGAGCGAGTGCCTGCACTATGTTTACATCTACAACATGGAGCCAAGTATTTGGAATTCAGCAATTCTAATAAGTTCACACCTCATTTACATCTTCACACTGCTGACAGCCCTGAATCTACACCATAAAAAGGCAACTGTGTAGCTAGGGAAACTGAAGGTGAGAAAACTTCTTTATGTGGAGAACACAGAAAAGAGACTATTACTTTGGAATATATCTGCACAGAGGATTACTGAACTTGAGAAGGTATGATTGCAACTTGCAGTCTACATACTACATATGCTGAAATATAATTAATAAAAATCTGTGAAGTAGTATATATATATATATATATATATATATATATATATATATATATATATATATATATATATATATATATATATTATTTTGTTTTACATTTGTTGACCAGGCTAGTCTAACTGGATACATGTCCATTTTCAGTAGTGGCCTGGGGAGAAAATTTCCAAGTATAGACAGTGACATGACATACATAGTATGAATGAGTAACATGAGGTACTGTGCATTATTTAGATCCTACATAAATAAACTTGTACAGAGTTGTTTATTTAAGGTTAGGCTAAAACCAAATACAGAGAACAAAACAAAAATATATATTTTTTGGCATGTTTTATAGACGTACAAACTTAAGATGATATCTAATACAGTGGAGTGGTAGCACTTTTAGAGAAAGTAGACTCATAGCGAGTACTAAGAAGGGAAAAAAACTTGATTAACTACTAGTTAGAGGTTAGCTTACTAGTTAACACAGGTAGGTATCAGAACAACAGAGCAGAGAAGTTTAGGGAGAGCAAGATGGGAGAGCAAGATGGGGAATGAGATCTTAGTCAGGGTTAGAGCAGGGGCATAGCCAGTGGGTTTTAAGATATTCTTTAAGATATTTTTTGAAAAGCTGTGTGGAAGAAAGAGTTGAGAGTTCATTTGGAAGCCGGTTCCAAGCTTTTCCCACTGTGTTAGTGAATAGTGAGTCCCCAGCCTTGTTGTTTGATTTAATAGTGGAAACTAGAAGCTTATTAGCTGAGCGTAGTGTTGCAAGATTTTTGTATGGGGTAATCAGATTGGTGAGGATTGGGGTATTCATGGGATGGTAAAGAATCTTATAGGTGATGGTAAGCTGTTGATACATATATATATATATATATATATATATTAGCAAAGGCGTTTACACTTTAATCTGTATGCATTAGTTAGAAGTGTACTGATTGCACGGGAATGTTTGTCAGGGCATTTTAAAGGTATACAGCATTGGCAAAACCTTAACATGGAATTCTCTGTGTTAAATCTCTGGACATGTTTCAGGGACAGTTCATTTGATAGCACTTTTATTATTTCAAAGATGTTCTGTTATCAAAATATGTCATTTGCCTGTTCTTTTGGGGTGGGGGAGCAAAGCTGCATTTCTGTTATGGCGCAAACAAGGATATGTTGCTATTCTCACTCTTCTTTATTTGCATCCAGCTTGCACATATAAGTCAAATAAGTCTCTGCTGTCACATGTCAGGATCATTTCTGTACAAATCTCCCACCCGTTACTTGCTTACACTACCAAGTAACAACATGCAAGGGTATGCCAGTCATTCATATTATTACACAATACACTCCAGGTTCAACACTTACATTGTAAAGCCAGCAGTTGCAACAGTTTTAGTTCAGAGCTGGCTCTACCTGATGCAAGCAGTGCACAGCCAATACATAGGGAGATAAAGGTTGTGGCAGTTGCCTGGCGTCAATGTTACTATATGTATGTGCATAGGAGGAAGGCTTTAGGCCCTTAGGTGGTGAGTGAATGTGTTATGCATTGTCTTTTAGCCAATGCAAGGGCATATTGAGCACACCTACATCTGCCTACACCCACAGCAGCTGCTTCTTCCCCCTCTGACTCCTCACCTGTGTGTGGCTGTAGTGACTTTGGCATTGGTGGTGGGATGTGTGCTCCTTCCATTTTTTGATCCTGCTGAAGATGTTTTCTTAGGATGATATTGGGTAGCATGGCACATACTGTAAATATTTCAGTACATGTCCATGGATTGTAATGCAGGGCTCTACCAGATATATCTAGGCACCAGAATTGCAACTTCAGCAGCCCAAACACACACACTATGATATTTCTGGTTTGAGTGTGTGCCTCACTATAAAGTTCTTCAGCAGGGGTGTGTGTGTATTTCTGATGGGTATCATCAGCCATGGTTCTAATGCATAACCTGCATCCCCCAGTAAATGATCCTTTGGGATATCCCCTCTAGTGAACATCTGATACCATTGAGAGGTGTGCTAGATATGAAAGTCATGGTAATTGCTTGGATTTGCAGCACACACATTCAAAATGATTCCTTTGGCATTACACACTGTTTGACAGTTAATAGAGTGGAAGCCATTTCTATTAATGTAGAGCCTTCCCTGCTCCCTGGGTGGTGCCTTCATTTCTACATGTGTGGAATCTATGGCATCCAGCATTTCAGGGTAGTGTGCTACAGGGTAGAACTCCTGCATATTTCAGGCCCTATTCTCAGGAGTATGGGAAAAATATATGTGGTCACTAGCATATTGGAGCATAGCATTCAAGAATTGATGGAGGATTCTGGATGCTGATGCGTATGACACCTCCAGCATGTCCATTGTTGGTCTTTGAAAGGCATCTGTAGCTAAGATTCTAAATGTTACACATACCTTTGTTTCCAATGAGATGGGTTCTCCTCAGTTTGCACTGGCTCTAAGTTGAGGATGACAGAGGTTACAGAGTTCCCGTAGAGTGTCTCTATTCACCCTGAAATGCTCTACAATTTCCACATTTTGTAGATTGTGATAAGTTGCCCAGGGTCTGAAAAATCTTCTCCTTCTTGGCTTTGGTCTATTTGCAGCAGCAGTATACACTTCGGCCTGTTGCACACAAACATGAATTAAAGCAACAGCAGCCCCTAGCATTCTTTCTATGTAGACCCCTTTCCATGGTTGTATTCTTATAGGTTTTGGACTTCACAGGGAAAACCAGCACTGAGCCTACATGGTTGCTTATAACTTGTTGAATAGCTCCTCTATCTTGGATCGGTTGGTTAGCATACATGTTTATTCTGTAACTTGCATGCCATGGTGTTTACCTTGTTTGTTTGGCTGTGCATGGCTCTACACACCACATAAAGCCACTTACTGATCCAAAACACTGCGCTGGTGCAATGCGCACATGGTGGAAACAGACCATATAGAGTTTTATTGAATCTGGCTGATAGATATAGATACAGATATAGAAAGAATTAGAAATATAGATACAGATGTAGATATAGATACAGATAGAGATACAGATATAGATACAGATATAGATTCAGATATAGATATAGATACAATTTTAGATATACATATAGATGCAGATACATACATAGATTTAGATATAAATGTTTCTGTCTGTAGATATAGATAGAGATATGGATATAGAAAATGTTAATTTTACAGGGCTACTTACAGAGGTTGTTTGCCTTGATGTGCTTGCTTTTATAATGGAGCCTGCTATCTATGTCCACTGAAATCATATGATTAAGTACAGGGCTATGGGTATTTTATCAGCCAGATGTTCGGACCTGCCTCTTGGTTAATCATGTGTACTTTGTATCAGAAATGTTTTACACTATAAATTCTTGTTGAATGTTTATAAGAAATCTTTATTTGGCAATAGTGCTGTTTCTTACCCCAACTTACTACCAATCACCATCCTTTCACATTGAAATGTTAGTTCCATCTTATTTGTTCTAACATAAGTATTTCTTCTTGTAAGCTAGCAGACTCCTGCAGCTGATCTCTAAGAGAGTGCTGTTCTGTATGCCGAAATATCATAATCTCATGTGTTTTAATGGATTGTAGTGATGTGGTCTTCTCCTTTGAGAAGTTCTCTGTCGTATGTCAGTAGATAACTGTACCATGTACTACTGTATTTCATACTGAGAGCTGTAAAGATTTAACTTCAAGACATTGTCTGTTTAAATGTGACCCATGCCTTCTTGTATTCTTAGAGATTTGCATTTCTCTACAGATCTATATACGACACAAGGGTGGCACAATTTAATGGTTGCTGAAAAACATGCACTGGATAATCTTCGTCAAAACAAAAATTTGGTCATTATTCCTGCAGACAAGGGGGGTTCAGTAGTTGTTATGGATAGGTCTATGTATTTGTCGGAAGCTGATCAGCAACTTTCTGATGGCCGCTTCTATATCTTTTCGATCCTACCTATAAATTTAAACAAGAAATTTATGATTCTTTACGGTTAGCATTAAGTGAGGGCATCATTAATAAACAAACTTTATGCCATTTAACTGTTTTGGATCCTTTACCCCAACATTTATATTTACTTCTTAAAACACATAAAAATCCACAGAACCCCCCCCCCCCCCCCCGGGAAGACCAATAGTCTTTGGTCGTGATTCACTGACTGAACCTTTGTCTGCCTTCTTAATGGTCCATCTTAAGCCTTTGCTTAATGGTGTTAGAGCTAGAATTCAAGATACTACTCAATTTTTGAAATTATTTCGGACTTCCAGCTTGAACCAGGATGGATTATGTGTACATTAGATGTTAAATCATTATATATATGAGTATACCCCATTGAACAGGTCTGGCTGCCTTACAATATTGGTTGGATAAAAGCTCTTTATATAGTCTGGGTTTCAATACTTTCTTGGTTTGTTTGGCTGAGCATGTACTAACAAAAATGTTCTGTATTTTGATGATAAATGTTATTTGCAGTTAAAAGGCACTGTGATGGGTGCATCTTTTGCACCCATCTATGTGGATCTATTCATGGGTTATTTGGAACAACAGATAATTTGTGATTCTGATCATAATTTATATTTGGTTGAAATCAATATTTGGAGAAGATATCTTGACGATTGCTGGCTTTTTTGGAGAGCTGATAGAGTATATCTCCAAGAATTTAACTATCTCAATGAAAACAAGTGGGGCATTGAATTTAGAGTTCATTATGACATTCATTGTATCTCCTTTTTGGATGTCCAAGTTACTCACTTAATTGATGGTACTTTATTCAGTGATTTTTACAGGAAACCATTTAGTTCCAATAGTTTATTACTTGCTTCAAGTTGCCATCCCAAACATATTACAAGCAATATTCCTAAATCTCAAATTTTTTTTGGATATGTCGTATTTGTTCCAATGTGGAGACTTTTGATAAACAGAAAAAAGACCTTATTACTAGATTTTATGATAGGGGGTACAATCGTCAACAAGTCATCCAGGCTAGTATATTAGCTTGTACCCATGATAGACAGAATCTATTACAGTATCAGCAACACAATAGGGACAATGATGTTGTTATTCAGTTTATTACCACTTATGCTTGTAATACACAGAGGTTTATTAGTTTAATTCATAAACATTGGAATATTGTTATGGCAGATGAGCATTTCCCTAGTTTGTTGGGGGACAAGTGTCATTTTTCTTTTAGGAGAGGTATAACACTAGGAGGTTATTTGAATTACTATAAACACAATTTGCGACCTTTTACACCATTTCTAGATACACTAGAAGGTGGGATTGTATTTGCTTGCTTCCCTTGTGGTCACTGTATTTTTTGCAGGTATGTGAATAAGACTAAGGAATTTTCCTGTAGGAATACATCAAAAATTTTTTAATATCAACATTTTTGCTAACTGTAGTTCCGACTGGGTTATATATCTTGTTACTTGTACATGTTCAGCCTTTTATGTTGGTCAGACTTCTAGATCATTTAAATTCGGTATCAGGAACAAAAATATTTCTAATGCTTTGTATAAGCATTCCATACAACATCCCAACAGCTAGTTTCTGATTCATTGTTATTGACAGAGTCATGAGTAATAGGAATATGAAGGCTGGATTGCACAATATTCTTACTAGGAAGGAATGCACCTGGATTGTTAAACTTGGGAGGCTTTTTTCATCTGGTTTAAATGAACATCTATAATGTATTTATATGTTGTTGACCTGATGAATATTTTTCTAATAATATTCTCCTAATAATACTTCTATTAGGATTATTTTTACATTTATATGTTGTTGTTGTTGTTTTTCTTTCGGCTTTTCCCGGTTAGGGTTTGCCACTGCGGAACTCCAGTCCGCTAATGGTTGGCAGTAAATTTTTAAGGTGCCGAGGTGCCAGCTCGATGCCCAACCTTCAACGAAAGCACGCCCATTCATGCATGTCTTTCGAACACTACTTGACCGCGGGGAGGACATGCATACTCCACACAGAAGGCGTTCCAGTCAAGAATCGAATGAGAGAACCTCTTGCTGTGAGGCGAGAATGCTACTGCTACACCACCGCAGCTTTTGTATTTATTCTTTTGGGTGAATATTTATAATAATAGGTACAACAAAGTGGTCCATTCATGATGTGTCTTTAAATCTGTGTTTTTTATGATCATTGTATTAATATTCATGAGGTGGTGATTTGGATTGGGGCGTGAATCTTTTAAAAGACACTCCTATTACATTGTATGTAAGTGCAATGAAAAGGCATTTAGCAGAAAAAGGTATGTTTATTAATAAACATTTATTTTGTACTCTCTCATGTTTGAGTGCTGGCCATTTTTTTATATGACAATCTAATCTGAAACAGTTTTATTACTTAAAATCTTAAGCAACTAGTTATCATATTTATTTGGGATCTGGCTAAATGTAGATTTACAGTCAGTTAATATTTGTAACTGATTGCAGGTTAGTAGTAAAACAAGATATTAAGCCAAATCTTTGTTTAGTGTGTGTGTGTGTGTGTGTGTGTGTGTGTGTGTGTGTGTGTGTGTGTGTAAGCAGGCTTGTGGGTGGCGTTGGTGGGTATGGGTGTATGTGCCACTGTGCTACCATTTTTGGGATAGGGGCTAAGTCTACTTTTGTACAAGTTTTCATTTATGTGAGAAGGCATGAGATACCTTGTCTGATGTGGAACCGAGATGTAAGGCTTTTTTTTGTGGTTTGAGTGTGACAAAATCTGATAACTGGTGATATATAGAATGCTTGTGGTATACACCAAACCTAGAACTGCTATTAGAAGTAATGAATATCATTGGTAAAAAGGAAGCCATCTTAAAATGTATACATCTGGAGTTTCTATTTAAGTGATGAGGGAGCATAATGTATAGTGAGTGTCCTTGTATCTGTATGTGGATGTCTGTGTGTTTGTGTGCATGATAAAAGTCTGAATTTGTGTGTGTGTGTGTGTGTGTGTGTGTGTGTATCATTAAAGTCTGAATGTGTGTGTGTGTGTGTGTGTGTGTGTGTGTGTGTGTGTGTGTGTGTGTGTGTGTGTGTGTGTGTGTGTGTGTGTGTCTGCATGTGTTTGTGTGCATATGGGGGGCAGCTTCCATACCTCTCAACATCCTTGATTAAGACTTCAGGAGAAAGCCAATAATAATGGGTGGAAAACTTGCCGTCAGCAAGGACAGTTTTTTTAAAAAAATTACTCTAAGTCACTTCAAATATTAATAGAACAAGAGGGTTTGCATCAACATGCTTCTTCTGGAATATTGCCTGTAATAAAAATGTGCTATGTAGCTGCATTGCCTTACAGCAAACTCAGCATCACTTTGACCTTTTCAAAATCACAGGTTCTTTCCCATGAGAATGGAACACACCATGAGTGGTACTCTATAGGTTCCATGCTATATGAAGCACATCTGTTTTATGTATGCATGTAGCAATGGTTTATCCTCCTGCAAAGTTATTAAATATTCAAGTCCTAGTCCTTGACCTGCTAAGTTTTGAAATGCTAAATGAAAAAGCAGAAAAAGCAGTGTTTAAAGTGTTTGGGCTTACCATTAGAATAATAAGCCTGGCTTTAAAACCAAGATGCAAGTGTACTCTTAAAGCTTTCTGCAGCTTTACTTTGTGAAGTTTAATAATAAAGCAAATACTTTATTTATTTTTATTTATTTATTTTACATTTGTTGATCGGGATAGTCTGACTGGATACATGCCCATTTTTAGCGGAGGCCCGGAGAGAAAAGCTCCAAGATAATAATTCACATTGAACATTTAGTAAATGCTAGTTTCAAGCAGATTGCAGTCATAAGCAATACCAGCATTTAGCACATATAGTACTAACTTATTATAAAACACTTTACAAAACATAACATTATTTTCAAAGTTAAACATATTACATTACATTCAGGTTTAAGACACACTGAGCAGCAGTTATACAATTGACCCTTCCTGAAATGGAGTGGGAGAAAAAAGTTAGAAGTAGTTGAAGGTAAGGCACCTAAGGTACTTAAGTGAAACATTGCTACACTTGATTCCTTTAATTGTTTTTCAAATCATTTGTATAGCTGTTACATTTCTTACTTAATTAGGACTGTCATTTTTTGTGTTAGATCATAGTAGATTTATAAAAATAGGCAGCTTTTGTGTTTTGCAGCTATTGACTTATCTAAGACCAGATATTTTGTTTTTGTACAATTAAAATATTTGCTGAAATACTTTGACAACAACATATATGATTAAGGGCTAATACTTTGTACTGTTTCATTGGTGAAGATATATAAAAGTACCCGATGACAGCATATTATTGATTTAATTATCTCTTAGGGAGAAGAAGGTGTGCATGAAGTACTCCAGATACTTAAAGATGAATTCAGATTGGCAATGGCTCTTTCTGGTAAGTAGTCTTCCTTTTAAGCAAGCAATAATACCCAACAAGGTGTTTTAATGCCCACCCAAGGGTGTTATGAAGCCTGACGCCACAGGCAGAGGGCCTCTACACCCCTGGAAGGGCATTATTTAGTCAGTAACACATACCTTGGAAGGCATTATTGCATGTAGAGAATGGGCTGTCTGTAAAATTGTTGTGTTTTACTTACTTTTTTATTACTGTATTATTTTTTGATATATATATTTTTGATGCAAAATAGTTCCTCCGTCTAATGTTTCAAACTTGCTGTAGTGTTTGTAAAAGGTGTTGTAGGAAGCATTTTACATCCAAAATATAACATTTTAAAAAATCTAGATATTTACTTTATTTTTTGGCCCCTCAGTCTCACTGTCTCTCTCACACACACAAACACTTGCACTTAATGAATGCTAACACAAATCCTATCAGTCAAGTAACTTTGTGATTTTTATGACAGCAATATTTAAAATATGTTCCTATTTTGAGCCTTTGTTCTCTTATTTTAGGCTTTATCCAGACAACTTGAGCTAACAGGTTAATAGGTACGCAAGCCTCTTAACAACTGCTGCTGCCATTGCTTGAGCTCTTTCACTCTTCACTCTCTCTATCATTCACACACAACTTGCTGTCATGCACGCAAGCATGCATAGACTTCCACACAGACAGAAACATAAATACACACACACACACCACTTTTTCTGTTTCATTTAGTTTTTTACTCTTGCTAAACACCAAAAGCACTGCTTAGCGAGTGTAAAATAATGGCTTGATTGATCTTTCTCTCATTTACATGCATGCATACACTGACACACACAGACATAAACACACACATTTTTTTTTTATTTTATTTTTTATATATATTTTACACTCACTAAATAGCAAAAACACTGCCTAGTGAGTGCAAAATTATGCCAACTGTTAGTTTGTTTTCAATCTGAGCTCCACTAATTTATAATAATACCTAAGATGTTCTCTAATTCACTTGCTACTTCTGATTCCATCTGTAGTGTTACCTTTAAAATAATACATCATGTTAGCATCTCTTACAGCTTGAAAAGAGATAAATGTTAAGGCCATAATCTCCTTCAGGCCTACACCATGGCAGGGATTTAGAAAGAGCTACTGACAGCAGTAGACCTTTACATGGATAATCAACCACCGATGGACACCTTTTTTTGATTCAAGGGCATGCCCATCACAGTGATTCTATATGGTCAGTAGAATCAATGTGGTGGTCCATCTCCATGTTGTGTATGTGTGTGTGCCAGCTGTATGAGTGGTCTCGGATGTGTGTGTGTGTGTGTGTGTGTGTGTGTGTCTCTGTCTGGTTGTACACACTAGGAAGGTTAGTTAGGGGATTGGTAAAGTATGTGTGTGTCTGTGTGTGTATGTGTGAATGGGTGTGTCCTTGAGTGTGAACGAGTGAGGGTGAGTGTATGTTGATGTCTGTGTGTATGTATATGTGTATTTGTGTGTGTGAATTGTGTGTGCGCATATGATGAATGTCTGAATATGTGTATGTACGTGTATATTTATGTGTATATGTGCTTGTAGGAGCAGCTGCCATACTTGTCAGCACCTTCACTGAAGTCTTCAGGAGACAGCCAATAACAGTTGGTGGAAAACCTGCTGACAATGGGAACAATTTAAAAAAAATTACTTAAAGTAACTTTAATAGACTAGCAGGGTTTGTTTCAACATGTTTTTTCTAAACAATAAGACGTATGAAACTGATGTCTCACATTATTGACAGACTGTAATCTTCAGTGATTTACAAATAAAATCAAATGTTTTGTGAGGGACAGGGCAAAAATAAAAGGCAAAATCAGGGGCACTCTGTAAAATCAGGGACAGTTGACATCTGTGTGTGTATGTGTGTGTGTGTGTGTGTGTGTGTGTATGCGCACACGCATGTGTGTGTGTGTGTTTGTGTGTGTGTGTGTGTGTGTGTGTGTGTGTGTGTGTGTGTCTTTGTGTGTGTGTGTGTGTGTGTGTGTGTGTGTGTGTGTGTGTGTGTGTGTGTGCGTGCATGTGTGAATGAGTGAACATGTTGATAAGGATGCAAAATCTCCCAAAGCATGCACGTAGTCCAACTGGCTATAAAACGTGAGATAAAAACTTGTTGCACCAAAAATATATATACTGTATAGATCCAAGAACAAACGGAACGTTGTCAGGATAAAGGAAATTTATTTAATCACAACGTAGTAAGCGCTTTCGCCGACAGGCTTCATCAGACTAACAAAAACCATCAAATTACTTTAACATAAATACATACACATATAATCCTATTGGTTGACCAAAACATTTAATTGCCTACGCGATAACAAGTTAAATGCTTCTGTGAGCGCTTCTAACAAAACAGTCACTACTAAGACATACATTTGCATAATATGCATGTTTTAAAAACATACCCCTATCTAAAAAACAAATCAGTCCATAAAGCATATTTGTTCATAAAAAATATATAAAATATAAAATATTTTAAAATTGGCAATCTTATTTAATGTCAATCTATGTACCTGACAAAGTGTATGGAACGCAAATGCATTCATAGATATCGTACAAAATATATACATTTCAAAAACTAATAGATCGCATAACCATCTCCAAGAATCAAAGGCAGTACTCCTTATGTGACGTACCTTTGGGTTAATGCAGCAAAAGACAATAGTATGAATTACATTCACATTAGTGGATCTTGACTGTTGTTAAAAAGAAGAAATCTAGTCAAGAATCATTGTACTTTAAAAACAGCCGCAACGGCAAAAGAACGTCTACACGCTCCTATAGCCCAGGTGTAATCTTACCAAAACCTGTCATATTTTTAAAAAGCAGGCGTAGCTACAAAAGCACGTCTGCACGCTCCTCTGGCCCAAACAAAGGACATTGTTCATATAGTGACAACGTCAAAATTTCTATTGGCCATGGCATAAAATATGCTTGTACAATGTATATAAAATAGAATATTAAGCAAATGACAATAGCAAAATATGTACTAAAAACAGCATTTAAAACTGTCAGTTACTAACGGTAGAAATTAACATCAGAACTCATCAAGCATATAATATAGCTCCGACGGCATGAGGTAGTCTGCATTCTCTTCATAATTCATCATATATTAAGACACCATGCTGAATGCATCAAACTACAATGGATCATGGCATGGAGAGGAGTCCAATGAACATATGCAGATGCAGAGGGCAGGGGGGGGGGGGGAATATATACAGAAATACCTAACTGGAAATATTATTATTAGCCTAGAGTCTAGAAGGATCAGGAAGCTCCAATGAGTCAGGGAAAGACATAAGCATAACGTAAAAAATAATATAAGGATAAGGGTCTCAATAGCATGTCCATCTATGTAGTATTAGGGAAATATATCTACCCCATCAAAGACATCTATATCCTGATGACAGTGCCCTAAAACATATATATCTCAAAATTTTTTTAAAAAAATTTTTTATTATTTTTTGAAACCATATCACTTATTTCTAAATACCCTCCTGTTCTTTAGAAAGGGTTTAATTTGCACTTTGTCATTCAGACCAGGTGGTATATCTGACCTGAACCTAATAATCCACCTGGTCTCACATTCAAGGGTCCTATTTATGATATCTCCACCTCTAATACCTTGTGTTAACTCCTGTATGGCATAAAAACAGAACTGGTGGGCATTCCCTACCTGCTTACAATGCCTGGATAAAGCATTGGTATCCGACCCTATCCTTATTTGATAATTATGCTCCCTAATTCGTTCTTTTAACATCCTATTAGTCTTCCCTACGTAGTAGCTCGAACAGTCCTTGCACAAAGCAAGGTACACTACATTTCTAGACTCACAATTTGTATTAGTATAGAATGTAAATTTCCGTGCTGTGTTGGGATGTACAAACTCAGTGCATTCGCTGATGTACCTACATTGATTGCATTTCCCACAAGCTATTGTGTTAACATGCAACACATTCTCAGGATTTAACCTTGAACTCATTTTAGGCTTACACAATAATCTCTTCAAGTTTGGATGGTTTTTATAGATTACTCTAGGTTTTGGGCCCACTAAGTTCTGTATCTGTTGATCCGACAATAAAATGTTCCAGTGTTCGTTTAACACATTCACAAAATCTTTACTATTCCTGCTATAAAAGGTGATAGCTTTCACTACATTATCATCCCGCTTATCTATCTGAGCACATTCCCTTTGATCCATAAAGTAAGGTCTAGCTCTATCCATTCTCATGTCACTTGTTTCCTTCATAATATCACTTATTCTCCTAAGATCATAGCCTCTCTCTAAAAATTTATTCATTAAATCTATACATTCTAATTGATGTTGCTCGTCACTGGGGTTTAATCGTGACGCTCTCATGAACTGGCCTTTTAAAATGTTGTTAAACACATATCCTGGATGCATACTTTGTCTGTGCAAAAGATTATTCCTATGACAGGCCTTTCTATGTATTGATGTATTTAAAAGTCCATTCTCCATTCTGTGAATCTCAACATCCAAATAAGAGATGTTTGTCCTAGACATATTTGCAGTGAACTTGAGGAAATCAGTCGAGGAATTTAACATTGTTATAAAACTATTTAAAGTCTCTTCATCTCCCAACCATAGAAAGAAGAGATCATCGACAAAACGTCGATATAATCTCACATTCTTCTTATACAATTCATTATTACACATATATCTATCTTCCCAAGCAGACATAACGAGGTTGGCGTAGCTATTGGCACATGAAGTGCCCATAGCTACGCCATCCCTCTGAAGATACAACGTATCATCAAAAACAAAGATGTTGTTTGTTAGGACCATTTCCAAAAACAGTGTTAACAATTCCACCTTACTGTTCGAGAATTGTGTGTTAATTTTCAAATAATCTGAGATGTACATCAGACCTAGATCATTTGGAATGACTGTAAATAGACTGACTACATCGAGGGTTACTAAAATGAACTGTTCATCATCCCTTAAGCCCTTGGTGCAAGCATATAAATCTAATAAAAACTGTTTGCTGTCTTTAAGTATTGTTATATTTTTATCTACAAGTGGTCTAAGTATACTATCTAGGTAGATTGATAGTGGTTCTGTAGCCCATCCTTGTCCGGCTACAATTGGTCTCATTGGTGGATCTCTCAATGACTTATGCACCTTAGGTAACCCCTGGATGCATGGTACTACAGGGTTTTTGACCTTGAAATAGTCATACAGTTCTTTAGTAATATCGGAAGACATAAATAGGTCATCCAATGTATAAAAGATAGCGAAGACTTTATCTACCAGAACTGGAACATCTATTTTCATATACGAATTTATGTCCTCCAGCATCAGTTTCATCTTAGTATTATAATTGACCGTGTCCAAGAGGACTACCGGACCCCCCTTGTCCGCTGGTCTAATCACCAGATTTCTATCTTCCTTTAGCTCCTTCAAAGCTCTTCTCTGTTGATAACTCAGATTATATTTATATCTATATCTATCATTCCTAACATTCTGTGACAGTGCATATATATCATTTTCAACAACTTGACTAAATACTTCTAGTGTAGGATTCAACTGTGGGGTATAGGTGCTAACTGGTCTAAAACTACTTAGACCTCTGTCCTGGGTATTGTTCCCAAACTCTAGAGCTAACTGTATTTTCCTAGTAAACAATTTAGTATCTACGACTAAGTCTACAATATCCGTCTTTCTAGAGGGAATAAAACTCAACCCTTTACTCAGGACTTGTTCTTCATACACCGTTAAAATCTTACTAGATAAATTCACGACTAATGTGTTACTCGTTCCCACATTTTCTTGATGGTTGGTCCTTGTTGTTCCTCCATTGACCACTTTCTTTTTTGTCTGCCTCTGCTTGCAGACCTTTTTCTCCCCAAAAAATTAACTTGTGCTATAGGAAATGGTACATTCACCTTACTATTAATGTTAGAACTACTAGAATGTTTATTCACATGTTCTTTAGGTCTAACTACTTGTGAATAAGTTGTTGCAGTAAGGGAAGACGTACCCCCTAATAAAGCTCCCTCTCTTTGTATCTCAACACCACCATTATTTTCATCTCCTAGGGCTAAATTAGAATCACCTCCTTCATTGGGGTGAAAATCTACTGTAGTCGCCTGTTTCTGGATTCCTGAAATCGTATTGGATAAATTAAACTGCTGTGAATCAGAGGGTTCTACCCTAACAAGGGGAGAGGTTACCTCATTTAAAGTGGAAACATTGTCATTAATCGCCCTACTCATTGGCCTGTTATTGCCTCGCGGTATATTATTATCAAAATTAGACAAGTTATTACTACTAGGCCTCCATTGCTGTTGGGAAGAATCCCTAGTATGTGTAGCATGTGTAAAACCACCCTGGTTCTCCCTTGGCCACATAAAAACATGATTGTTGGTAAAGTCACGTAGATCTCTGGTGATCTTGTGTCTTTTTTGATCCAACAACCGTTTCTCCAACAATGATACATCATCTAAAACCTTCTCTAATCTCAGGACATATGCATTGCCATTATATTTAATTAAAAAACTGTCATACAATTCTTTCACCAATTCTCTTAGTCTATTTTCCTCAGGCGTGTGAAAGTCTATGAGTAGACGCATGTGGCTGTAACTCAACTCCAAATTGAGCTGTTGCCACCTGTAAAGTAAGTCCGGAATCTGGTTGCCAGACGTGGGCATTTTTAAAATTCTAAGCCCACGAGGCACTATTTTCTTATTAAGACATGTCTCAAAATACTGTCTCTGTACCTGAAGTCTTTTCAGTTTAGTAAAGGCTTTTTCTAACTCCTCGAGGTCTTTCCACGCATTCGCGTCTTGAATATTGTCTCTGTTATCTTCCGACGCCTCACAATCCGGTATAAAGCCCAATAACTGATTCTCTTCACCGCTCAGACACACTTGAAAGCGGTCATGAAGAATAGACGATTTCGTCACTGCCGGTGGGACGTACTGCACTGCCGGTGGAACATACGGCAGCTCAATGTTGTCAGTACTTTGTGCGTTAACGTTCGCCATCCTCGGTTGTTGCTGATCCAAAAATAAAACTAGTAGATAATCAATCCCAAAGTCGAGCAGCAAATAAACCAAGGCTAAGGACAACGTGCCAAAGAAATAAAAGTAATGCAAAATCTCCCAAAGCATGCACGTAGTCCAACTGGCTATAAAACGTGAGATAAAAACTTGTTGCACCAAAAGTATATATACTGTATAAATCCAAGAACAAACGGAACGTTGTCAGGATAAAGGAAATTTATTTAATCACAACGTAGTAAGCGCTTTCGCCGACAGGCTTCATCAGACTAACAAAAACCATCAAATTACTTTAACATAAATACATACACATATAATCCTATTGGTTGACCAAAACATTTAATTGCCTACGCGATAACAAGTTAAATGCTTCTGTGAGCGCTTCTAACAAAACAGTCACTACTAAGGCATACATTTGCATAACGTGCATATTTTAAAAACATACCCCTATCTAAAAAACAAATCAGTCCATAAAGCATATTTGTTCATAAAAAATATATAAAATATAAAATATTTTAAAATTGGCAATCTTATTTAATGTCAATCTATGTACCTGACAAAGTGTATGGAACGCAAATGCATTCATAGATATCGTACAAAATATATACATTTCAAAAACTAATAGATCGCATAACCATCTCCAAGAATCAAAGGCAGTACTCCTTATGTGACGTACCTTTGGGTTAATGCAGCAAAAGACAATAGTATGAATTACATTCACATTAGTGGATCTTGATTGTTGTTAAAAAGAAAAAATCTAGTCAAGAATCATTGTACTTTAAAAACAGCCGCAACGGCAAAAGAACGTCTACACGCTCCTATAGCCCAGGTGTAATCTTACCAAAACCTGTCATATTTTTAAAACGCAGGTGTAGCTACAAAAGCACGTATGCACGCTCCTCTGACCCAAACAAAGGACATTGTTCATATAGTGACAACGTCAAAATTTCTATTGGCCATGGCTTAAAATATGCTTGTACAATGTTTATGTACATTGCTTGTACAATGTATATAAAATAGAATATTAAGCAAATGACAATAGCAAAGTATGTACTAAAAACAGCATTTAAGACTGTCAGTTACTAATGGTAGAAATTAACATCAAAACTCATCGAACATATAATATAGCTCCGATGGCATGAAGTAGTCTGCATTCTCTTCATAATCTATCATATATTAAGACACCATGCTGAATGCATCAAACTACAATGGATCATGGCATGGAGAGGAGTCCAATGAACATATGCAGATGCAGAGGATGTTCAATTGAGGGACATGCTGAGTGACTGCCTATGGGTGTTGTGGTGTGTGTGTCTGTGTCTGTGTGTGTGTGTGTGTGTGTGTGTGTGTGTGTGTGTGTGTGTGTGTGTGTGTGTGTGTGTGTGTGTGTGTGTGTGTGGGCTCCCTACGTTAGACTGACAGCTCAGAAGATCGACACTCAAAATACCAATGCCAGAAGACCAATGAAGCAGATGACCGACAAGTCGTAATCCCGACAGCGAAAACACCGACAGGGGTAACTTGTGAGCGTGACCCGGTAAGTGTGCGATAGTGAGGGTCTTAGGGTTAGGGTTAGGGTGCGTGTAAGTTAAGTGTGCGATAATGAGGGACTTAGGGTTAGGGTGCAGGTAAGGTAAGTGTGCGGTAGTGTCGGACCTTAGGGTTAGGGTTTGGGTTAAGGTTAGTGCATAGATAGTTTTGTGTAAGGTGTAGTGTAGGTTTTTAGGTTGTTGGTGTTCTTCTGCTGTGTGTGTGTTGTGTGTAACAGTGAACTTTTTTTTTGTTAAGTGTCGGGATTGTGGTTTGTCGGGCATGTAAACCTTCGTGTTTTTGAGGTTTCGTTCTTCTGGCGTCGGTGTTTTGAGTGTCGATCTTCTGAGCTGTCGGTGTAACGTAGGGAACCAGAGTGTGTGTGTGTGTGTGTGTGTGTGTGTGTGTGTGTGTGTGTGTGTGTGTGTGTGTGTGTGTGTGTGTGTGTGTGTGTGTTTATGAATGTTGGCATACATGTAGCAGAGTGAAAAAAGAGAGTACTTGTGCCACTTTTGGCCAGTTTCCAGCCCGCGTTCCTCTATTATTCTCTCCTCAGCTTTTTTTTCATGTCTTTTCAACCTTCAACTTTCTACATTCCTTTCCACATAACTTTTTACATATATAACCAAATTTCGGTCTTCTTGAAAAAACACTTATTTACTTCATTTTCACTAATTATACTATTTTTGAACTATTCAGAAATACTGTATTATCCCTGGTTATAATATAATAAGATTAGATTGTACAACCAAAAATGGTGGAGGGGTGGCAATTCTGTTTAAATCTTGCCTACAAGTTTCCATAATAGATATAAAACTACCCCTTGATAGTCATGCAGAAATCCTTATCTCTAAGCTCCAGATCAATGCTAACAAGTCCATTAATATAGTATGCTCCTACCTCCCTCCAAGCAACAACATCAATATCCTACAAACCATCCTCTGTTGGCTTTCCTCCTCCTTCCCACAAGAAACCATCGTGCTTGGTGACTTCAACATTGACTGGAATACCTGTACCTCAGAACAACTTGCACTCCTTATAAATCTCTATGGCTTCTCACAAATTATCACCTCACCAACCAGAATCCATAAGGCTAGTGGAAAACAAAGCACCTTAGACTGCATCCTTGTAAATAACCACCCACTCTCATATAAAGCAGATACCCTACCAGATGATATAAGTGATCATTCCTTACTTATATAATCAGGAAAAAAACATTAATTCCCAATCAAAGCATCTTTAAAACCATATGTAACAAAAATAATGTTAATCCAGTCAGCTTCTAAGCTGAACTACAAGCTCATGACTGGTCTCCCTTGAAGCAACTTCCAGTAGATGAAGCTGTATCCTTTTTTAACTCCAAATTCCTACAAATCCTGGAATACCATGCACCTACTAGAACTATAAGAACTAGCACCAAAACTGCTCCATGGCTCACCAAAGAGATTAGACAAAACATTTGATTAAGAAATAAGATCTGGTCTAAATGGAGAATCACTAAAAATCTAACTGACCACCAGAACTGTAAACAGTTAAGAAATGCCGCTATAAGATCAATACTCCTTGACAAAAGGAACTACTACTTTAAACTTCAGCATAAACGTCAACAAAAACCACAAATTTTCTGGTCAGCTATAAATAAACTCTTACACCCAGCCACACCAAGACTCCAACCCCCGCAGGTCTCTCTAAACTCTTCAAATGAGATTGCTAATGCCCTCAATACCTGCTTTACTGAAACTGTACAATCTCTTGCTAACTCCTTACCTCCGGCTAGCTCTAACCTCCCATCCACCCTGACTAGCATACCACCCCCCTTTCATTTAAAGCCAGTTTCTACAGCTCTTATATTTACCTTACTTACTAAACTTAAACCAGGTACCCCCTCAGCTGATCTCCTATCAGTTGAATATTTGCAGATTGCTGCAAAAGTACTGTCCTACCCTATTTCCATGCTTATCAACAGAACCATTACTGAAGGCCTTATCCCATCTCTCTGGAAAATCTCTCACATTATCCCACTTCACAAAGGTGGTAACTCCATCGAACTTTCGAACTATCGCCCCATTGCCCTACTCTCTCCTCTAGCCAAACTAATGGAAAAATGTATCCACCAACAGCTACTTTATCACCTTCTCTTAAATAACCTTATATCAGATTGTTAGCATGGCTTTAGGCCTTTTCATAGTACCTCTACTGCTCTCTTATCCTTCTCAGACTGCACTAACAAACATTGTAACAATAATAAGCTTTCTGCTGCACTTTTTATTGACCTTTCTAAAGCCTTTGATATGGTTAACCATCAAATACTTCTAAACATACTAAAAACTCTCTCATTCAGCTCACAAGCACTACAATGGTTCAAGTCCTATTTAGAACATAGACAGCAAGCTTTCCTCAGGGACAATAACCTTTCCACTCATCTTCCTATTACTTTGGGGGTCCCACAAGGCTCTATCTTGGGACCTCTCCTCTTCTCTATATTCATTAATGATCTACATCTAAATGTTCCTCAACCACCTGCGTTCAATATGCAGACGATTCTACTCTAGTATGTACTGCCCCCTCTGCTCCTGAACTCCAAACCATTACTCAACTGTATTTAGCTTAGTTGAGAATTGGTTCCTACAATGCTGCCTCCTACTAAATGCCAAAAAAACAAAGCTACTGCTTTTTACCCCAACACTTAAGTCTTCCCCTATTCACTTCACTGTCAAGACCAATAATGGCACCATCATTGCACCAGACCCAACTACCAAACTATTAGGCATAACAATTGATCAACATCTTAACTTTGATTCACATATTAACATGACTATCAAAACTGTAAACAGAAAACTTGGCTCTCTCTATCAAATAAAATATTTTCTTACCCCAGAAGCCAGAACCACCATTGCCCATACCCACCTTATTTCTACCCTTCTCTATGCCTCCCTCATTTATACCAGTCTCTCCAAAAGTAACCTTAATAAACTGGCAACCTCCTATAACAACATTACCAGATTTGCCCTGGCTCCCCATTTAAAACCCCCCACCGTCTAAATCTTAAACAGCTTGGTTGACTAGAACTTCAAAACCAGCTACTTTTTCAACAACTTATCATCATCCATAAAATATTACATCAGCCCGCCAACACTCCTATTCTCAGTAGCCTAATCTCTCCCTGTAGTAATCGCTCAGCGAATAAATTACAAGTAACCATCCAGAAATCCTTTAACAAAGCAGGTGACTCCCTCTTCTCTAATTCTGTAGGGAGAATCTGGAACAGGCTTCCCAGCAATCTACAATTACTTTCATTATTACCACTCTTCAAGAATCTAATAAAACTACTCCTTAAAACCCAATGGCTTTGCCCATGCACTAACCCAGATTAAAACCAACTGTAGCATTACTGTTTTCACCTTCATTCAATAACCAAACCTGATTACTAATGTCGCTCTTTGGCTTTAATCTTCTCCAGTTTTCTAGTACCTGCAAACTACCCTGTATTACATAAAATAAGAAAATTCCCCCTACTCCAGGCACCTGCATTTCAGCCCTGTATGTATTTCTTTCTGTTTTACTAGTGGGTATAATCCTGAACATACCCAATAACCACCTTAATCACTTACCTTTCCTACTTTTCTCTAAGACAAATGTCTAACCCTTTACCTAATCATCTGCTTACATTGGAAAAAAGACTTTCTGAAATACTATCAGTGAAGAAAATTTATATGAATGTTTAAATTGATCTGTTTTTAGGTCTTCTGTCTTTATTGTCTGTTTCTTTTTTTCATTTATTCTTTGTAATATTGTTATTTAGCATAGTTTGGAGCTTATCTCCCTGGGCCTCTACTGAAAATGGACCTGCATCCAGTTAGACTAGCCTGGTCAGCAAATGTAAAAATAAAAAAAAATAAAATAAATAAAATAAAATATTAAACATCCATTTCTATCTTCCCCAGTAATGTTATTTTCCTCTCTCATACTTCTTCCTTACCTTTTATTAGCTTTCACTGTTTCTTAAACTAAGAAAGGGTGTCCTAGCTTGGCTCGTATAGGTTACTAGAGCTAACACTTTGCACTGGTTTCATTATTAAGTAACTGACTACCTTATCTTTATTAAGTGTTACTTACATATTGAATCATGCAACTGTTAACCTATCAAATGAATTTATCTATCTATTTGTATTTGTTAACTATGGTGGAGCACTGATTCACATGGACTTTTTCCAGATTCAGCCCAGGAGCACTGTTTGGTTGAGTGACTTGTTCAGTTTTACACATTTAGGCAAATGGAGGTTGAGGGAATCAAACCTCAAACCTCAACACTGGACCAAAAGAAGCAGCTCTTTAAAAGCTCATAGCCTTACTCCTCATCAGGGGGACTGATTCTCCATTTTTTTCCAGGAAAAGTACTGGTGAATCTCAAATTCAGATTGTCTGAGAATTGGAAAAAATTGGATTTTCATGGAATTTGAAGTTTAGGCCAGAGTACTCATCCACTGCAACCAATATTTCTTCTATCATTTATTACATATAATACTTTCAGCTAGCTCCATAGACTGTTCTGTACTTATAATGTGTTTTAAGCTTTCATGTATGTATATAGAACAATTGAAAAAATATATCATGAAGTCATAGTAAGGACCAGAAATTGCATATAAACTCATTGGAATAATTCATGGATTTCATCTCATGAAAACATAATTTAAAATTTTTGAACACCGTAAATCAGTGTTCTTGATCCTTTCTGCTAAGTGCAAGACTTATTTTTCTAATAGCATACATTGATCACTTTTGCACTTGCATTTTTCTGACAGAAAAATATGGTATTTTATTTGTCTTAGTGCAGTGTGTTGAGCTGGTTGATTGTTAACTGTGCTGCATTTATATCCATTATCAAAACTAATTAATTAGTGATGAAGATTTTCTCACAAAGCTTATATTACAAATAATTTTTGCCCAGCTAGGCAACCCAGTCAAAAAAACATAAATATATGCCTATGTGACATCGCCACTCTGGACCAGTAATCAAGGAGCCTAAATCCTTTCCACTGGCACCGGAGAGGGGCGTTCACTTGGAACAAAAATGGATACATCCAGTATTTCCAGATGCAGCTCTCTGCATCAAGCACAGTTTCCCTTAAGAGCACACAGAGAGCACACTCAGTCCAGGGTCTGGGTTACCCTGTCTGTCAAAATCCCCAATAAGAATTCAAACTGGCATAGTTGTAGGGTTGAGTGATCAGCTGAATGTCTAAGTCAAGTCCTCCAGCACCTCTCTGTGAAGCCACTGCTTCATGTCCCTGCTGCAAGTAGCTGACACACACACACACACATACACACACAAACACACACACACACACACACACACACACACACACATTGATATTTGATTTCCACTTGCGCGCGCGCGCGCACACACACACACACACACACACACACACACACACATGCACACACACACACTTTGATATTTTATTTTCACACACACACACACACACACACACACACACACACACACACACACACACACACACACACACACACACACACACCTGGGAAAGGCTAACCCAGATTTATTAGCTATGCCCCTTCTGTCCAGACTATAAGGTAGTTACACTGCCACTGGACACCCCAAAGCCAACTACTCTAAGGCTGTTACAAGGGTACTCAATTATACTGAATGAAATTAATATTAATACAAATTATAGTGTTTGGCCAGTGCAGTATGGCTTCCAGGAGTGGCCAGGGTGTCACCAAATAGATATATGTCCTCTCTCTCATTTAAAATATTCTCTAAAGGACCAGCCACAGTGAAAAGTTTAAATATATTTAATGATAAATAATAAAAGGACATAAAATAGTGAATATCTCTTTACAATAAACACCAGAGTGTTAATCATAGGAAATATTAAAAATAACACAGGTTCACACAGTTACAGAAAAACAGTACTTAACTAATCTCATTATATCTTCCTGACTCATCTAAAGAATTATTATTCCTTGGTTACTTACTAGAGCAAGGTAAAATAAAGTAGGTGAGAGATCCTTCTTTGTCAGGTTACAAAAACAGAGTGCAATGAGACTTCAATCTCACCTAGTACTAAAGTATCATTTTTAGTGCTAGATTACAGAATGACATCACATATATCTAGCCATCTGACTTCTGTTTCCCATGCAATCCCCAATTGCTAGAAGCTGCCAGGATTTGGGACATATGGGTCAATAATACACACACATAAAGCTTGCTAAGATCTGATGCAGCTTCCGGAAGTCATAAAACTATTTCAAACCTCTACCCTTTCAGAGTAGCAATTAGTTAACTGATAAAGAAAATACAGAAGGCTTCCTAGTACTTGTTTTCCCAGACATTTTCGGTCTGGCTGCAATCAGGACTGGCAAATACAATTTTTATGTCCTAAATTAAGTAATTTAATTTCTTACTATTTTTCAAAATCAGGTGGATTGAGATTAACCTCTACTCTTGCAGTATCCTCTGTTGCAGTTTATACATTTCAACCATTATAGTAATACATCTACGTTTCTTTCTCTGTCCAGGAGGACACACTGTCGATACATTTTTAACACAGTCAACTTTACAAATACATTTTCAACATACGCATCTGTACAAATTCATTTGGTATTCAAATAACATATAATTCTTTACTAAATTCCAGCTAGCTGTGCTGGTATATGTTACACATCCACTGCCCTACTTTTCCTGGCATAGCTGGCAGTACCTCAGATCATCATTGCATACATTTAAAAAAAGTTTACTGTTTGCATGTACTACATTAAACAGTGATTAGTTACATCAATTAGAATACTTTTTCAAAGTTAGTAGTAAAACAACTATGACATTAAAATAGAGATAGTGCTGATGAATAACTTTTACAAATTAATATTTATTTTGTGAATATCATTTTAAGATATGCTAAAGAATAACTTTTACAAATTAATATTTATTTTGTGAATATCATTTTAGGATGTTCCAATGTGGAAGAAATAGACAAGTCACTGGTGAGGAGAAATCCATGGCCATTTTCCAAGCTCTAGTAATTGGGTGGAACACTCATCTGTCATGTGTAAAGATGTATGCTATCCATTTAATAATGATAAGAACAAGTTCCATTAAGAATAGTCTGTAGCTGGTCAAATGCAATGTGCAACACTCGCATTATTTTTTTGAAACATATTCTTCTGATGTACTTCTGAGTTGTTTTCTATGATAATTTTGAGGCCTGTGGTATAACTCATCTTCAAATGGATTAAAACAAATAGTGTAAACTTTCATATTTTAACCTCAATAGTGTTGAAATCTAATGTAAAAGATGGTTAAATGACCAGTAAGCTTAACATTGTATTGAAAATAACAGATCCTCATCTGTTTACCTGTTTGTTCATTGATATTAAAGTTATCATAAATAAACTTTCCAAGCTGAGTTCTAATGTCTCATTTATATTTTCAGTGTCATATTGTTTACGGATGTAAGGAAGGGCAAAATGGCAGCAACCTGGTTGCCTAGCTGCAACTTGTCTTGTACTTTCTTTGCTTACTTTACATTTTTCCAGTGTTTCTGTTCATATTTTACAGATTCTAAAGACTTTTATTTTCTACAGCAATAACAGCAACAGCAGCTATGGTTAATTTGTTACCTCGCTGTCTCTGAAACCAGAAATGCCTACTCAGTTGTCCCATGGTAAGGTGATACTGTGCTTCTGGCACCTGTGAAGTACAGTGAGGTGTCCAGAGTAATGACTGAGGGATACTGGAGTCACTAGGGCTACAAAAGCTGCTAGCTCACATCCAGCTATAATCAGGTCCTCGCACTTACTAGGACATGTTTTTGATCAGGACAACTATAATTATTACTTTTTACAACTTTGCTGCTGATTTTAAGATGTTTGTAATCCTCCAGTTGTAACTATTAGCCCTTTTGTTGCCTTCCATTATTTTTGTAGATTCTTTCTCACCGAATTTGGTTTCCACATTCAACACAACCCAAATGACACATAGCCCGCAGACTCATTGTGCCAATCAACCACAGCCAATAAGGCAAAACAATATACCCAACACACTAGTCATAGGTGACTCTATAGTCAGGCACACTGATGTCCCACTCACCAGGTTAAACAAGGAGAAGGTTACTGTCAACTGCCTGTCAGGTGCCAGGATCCACCACATAACCCACGCATTCAGGTCACTCCACAACAAGTACAAATATGACTCTGTCATTGTCCATGTTGGTGTGAATGACCTGAGACGTACCTCCCTGGACTACATGAAAAGAGACATGGAAGAGCTCTCCAATCTTGTAGCCCAGGCATGACCCTAGCCCTGAGTAGCATTTTGCCATCACCCAGAATAATACCGCAGTACAAGGACAAATGATTGACTTCAACAATTGGCTAAGCTTCTGGTGTCATTCTAAAGGGATCCAGTATCTGTCTGTTTGGGATGACATGGTCGACAGACCACGATGCTTTGCCAGAGATGGCCTGCACCTGTCACCCCTGGGATTCTGGATACTAGCTAAGGTTCTTGCTGCCCCTATAGTGCCTTTTTTAGACAAGGTTCAAATGACAAATTCACCACCATAACAGGAACAGGCAAGCAAAAACTGAGGGTGATGCTACTCAATGCTAGAAGTGTAAATCTCAAAATGCACTCACTTGAGGCACTCCTTAAAATGGAGTACATCAATATCTGTGCAGTGACTGAGACCTGGTTCAAGGATCCAGAGAGCACCTCTGCACTACCAGGCAATAACTCTTACCACACTTTTTGGCCATGTAACCTGGACCGGAACACCAAAGGCAGAGGTGTGTCCATATTCATTAAGGATGTCCACACCTCCAGGCTAGTTGCTCAGCATAATGCATCCGAGGTTAACCAAGTGCAACTAACTCTGGGCAAAACTGCAATCCAAATTGTAGCTTGCTACAGATCCCCCACCATGTCCCAGGTTTCCCACTCCTCTTTTCTTGATGTACTGGAAAATATTAGGGTTCAACCAAACACCCTAATAATGGGTGATTTCAACTACCCCACCATTAACTGGAAAAACTACTCATGTACCAACTCCTTCGCTCAACGCTTTCTGGAATTCATGAACTCCAATGCCCTGGATCAACTTATCCACACCCCCACCAGGGGCAACAATATCCTAGATCTAGTCATTACCAACATGAGTGACCGGTGTTCAACAGCTGACGTCAGTGCCTCATTGGTCCGATCTGACCATAAGCTAATCACCCTTGATATCCACATCCTGCCTCCACCCCCCCTTTAAGGAAACCACGATAAAACATTTCTCCAAAGCCAACTTCATCCTTCTTAGGACAGAAGTGGTGAACTTCATGACACCCATGCAGATGGACAATACAGTTACGACTACTGAATCCTACACAATTACACTTTATAAGCACTTACACTAGTGCATGGATCATGCTATCCCAAACAGAACCAAGACACTATCCTCCAAAAAAAGGAAGCCAATCTGGTGGTCCCCTGCCATAAACAAACTGTACAACAGAAGTAAGAAACTGCTGCAAAAGAGAGTAAAATCCCATGAGTGGAGGAGCTCCCTGGTCAGCCTCAGTAAGAAGCTGTGATCCCTCATAAAATCCTCCAAAGCTAGTTATGAAAACAAAATCGCCACTGATTCTAAAGACAACCACAAAGCATTCTATAGCTATGTCAAGAATCTCAATGGCAACACTCAGATCTGCTCTGAGTTACAGCACAATGGTAGTAAATATATACACCCAACTATTGCCAACATCCTGGTAGATAGGTTCAGTGCTAACTTTACCTCCTTTCACCCCCTAAAGGGCCCAGCTCTATACCAGAAGAATGCAAAGTTCCTGTAATCATGGCTGCACAGGTAAAAACCACACTCTCCAAAGCCAAGAACACAACATCCATGGGACCAGACAACATTCCAGGCTGAGTTCTACATGAACTACAGAATGAACTGGCACCCCACCTAAGTACCATGTTCAGTCATAGCCTCACTTCAGGCTTTGTGCCCACTGAATGGCGCACAGTGACGGTTATCCCACTCCTCAAAGGGGGAGCCACCACGGACCCCGGGAACTACTGCCTCATTATCCTGATGAGCCTGGTCTGCAAGGCCATGGAACGTATCATCATGGAACTTATAAACAAAGACATTGGTAATCTACAAACTCTGGACCCCACCCAGTTCGGGTTTGTAAAAGGCAGATCATGTCTCCTAAACCTGAAAGACTTCTTTGAAGCAGTCACCAAAGCCGTAGACAAGGGTAAGGTGGTTCACACAGCCTATCTAGATCTTGCCAAGGCTTTCAACACCATCCTCCACTCTGGAATTATAGATAAACTCACTAAGCTAGGTATAAATCCCTATGTCACAAGATGGGTTGCCACCTGGCTCACTGACACAACCCACACTGTGAAAGTAGCAGACTCCAAATCTGACTTCAGACAAGTGACAAGTGTAGTAGGACAGGGTTCAGTCCTGGGTCCTCTCCTGATTGGTATATACTTCTCTGAAGTACAGGCTAACACAGAAGATCTTTGGCTAATGAAGTTCGCAGATGACTGCAAACTAGGAGCCATAATCGAAACTCCTAATGATGTGGACATTCTACAAAAGGGCCTCACTGAGACAAATGCCTGGTGTCAAAGCCATGGCCTCAAGCTTAATGCCAAAAAGTGCATTGTCATCCCCTTTGGTAAAAACTCTGTACCCATGAAATACAACATAGGCGGTAGTATACTTAACACTAAAAGTGTGATAAGAGACCTTGGGACACAGGTGGACAGTAGTCTCTCCTTTGATAATCACATCGCCACAGTAGTCAGGAAATGCTTCTACGTGGCACACCTCATCACAAAAGGTTTCTCATCCAGAAAAAAATAAGTCATTGTTCCCTTCTACTCATCACTCATTAGACCCATTATAGAGTACAACGCCCGTTTTGGTATGTACCTCACAAGATATCTACAACAACTGGAAAGGTCACAGACATACCTCACAAAGAGGATTACCGGCCTCAAACAGATGCCCTACGCAGACCGTCCCAAAAAACTCAAGCTTTACTCCGTCGCATATCGCCTACTCAGAGGTGATCTCTGCCTAACATACAAAGCTATGTCAAACCCAGAGCTGTTGGACATGCTCCACTTAAAGAAATCTCAGTCCCTCCGAGCTACACGCTCTAAGGACCTAAACCTTGTCACACAATAAACAGAGCATGCTGGAGGGATGGATTCCTGTCCCAGAGGCTTCCCATACTCTGGAATAAACTACCTATCTATATCAAACAAAGCTCCTCATTAGCACTCTTTAAGAAAAATCTTGATGATTGGATGGGAAATAGGAAATTCACCCCGGGGATCACTTCTGTGGCTCTGCTCGACAGTGGCACAGGAAAATAATTTTCTTGGGTGGCAAAAGACAAGGTACCTTTTTGGCTGGGCTTGTATAGGCCCTAGGGCCGATAGCCTAGTGCCTACCCATGAACCTATGACAGTTAAATGTCATAGGTTTGCCTGTTTTGGAGTTTCATCATATCCTGCAAAATTCCACCACCAGCAAGATAGTCCAGAAATGAAAAATGCAGGCCAAGAAGAGCTTCCAGTAGTTTAATAAAACACAGCAAAATTGACAAGATTGAGCACGTTCGTATAAAAATACTTCATCAGAATCTGTTACAAAAGCACAAACACCAAGTTTAAATACCCCTCCCTATAATCTCATGACAGTTTGCATCATCAATGCACTCAGTTGTAGAAAAAGCATGCCTTAAAGCAACAACGTTACAAGTTAAAACTTAAAAATATGTTATCTATTAGTTTCAAATATATAGATATATATATAGTGCTGCTGGCTTTATCCTTGTACTCGTTATCGATTCCTCAAAGGCCCTAGATTATGCTAAGGCTCAGGAAATAAATAAGATTCCAGTTATATTTTTCAATTATTTATTGCTTCTGTTCATTGTGCTTCTGATCTGTGTGCCTAGCCATTGCTAAGGCTCTGAAGTTAAGACTCAGTGTGTTTGCTACTGATTTGATTTCTCTCTTTATAACTGATTTTTATCATTCTGCTGAAACTGTTCCATGTTTACCCTTTGTTAATTTTCATTGTCCCTACCTCTTATACTCATAACTTCAAAAAAGCATTAAAGGAAACTCTACTAAACACTTGGATCTGCCCCTGCCAAAGTCCAGCCTAACTCTTTTACTCTTGGACTTTTTATTTCTTTCAACCATCCATCCTATACCACCTCTCGTACTTTTACATATCTCTTACTACTATTCAGATGTCCTTTCTATGATGCCATCAGTACTGCTCTCATATTACCTACCTGATGTATTTTCTGTATTTCATACTTTTTACTCCTGACCTGTTTTACTTTTCACTACGTTTTGGAGATTTACATGTGGGTATAGTAATCATCATGTGGCTATAGCAATCATCATTCATTTCTTGTATCATTTACTTCTCTGCCTGCTGATTTATTAATCTGTATATTGTATTTGTAATTTTATTTGTATCTATAGTTACCACTGTACTAAAGTATTCACTTGTATTTGAAACTTTTCTGAGCTTATTATACACTGACTTACTTAGTGTTCTGTATGTACTTTTTGTGATTATGTGTTTATTGTTATACACTGCCTTGCTAAGTTTTTTGTGTGAATTTTTTTTTTGTGATTGTTGCTTTGTTTATTGTTATACACTGCCTTACTTAGCACTCTGTATGTATTTTTTGTGATTAGTGTTATGTACTTATTGTTATACACTGCCTTGCCAAGTGTTCTGTGTGAATTTTTTTTTTGTGATTGTTATGTGCTTATTGTTATATGCTGCCTTGCTAAGTGTTCCACGTGAAATTTTTTTGTGCTTATTGTTATACACTGCGTTGCCAAGTGTTCTGTATGGAGCTTTTCTCCCCTGGCCTCCGCTGAAAATGAGCTTATGCTCAGTTGGATATGCCCAGTTAACAAATGCCAAAATAAATAAAAATGATACTTACTGATATTAGTATTAATCCTTCCCATAACATGATACAGTAAATCTCTTTTCCTAATGTTATGATATTTTATCCCTGATCTAGCATTACCTATTTTCCAGCTTTGTAGGTGCCTGAAATTGCATGCAAATATTGTGGTGGTTGATAAAGCCAGGCTGATGTGGTCATCCCTGGGTGCGCTCATGTAGATGAGCAACAGAGTCCTACTGCTCTCCTGGATTGAAATACTGGAATTCCTTTCTTCATGGGGTATAAAGGGTACCTCATTTTCATCACTAGTAGATAAATGGGAAACAACCTTCTATGGCCCTGTCTTAGGGCCAGTGGCGGCTGGTGACTTCAAATCAAAGGGGGGCTGCAAGAGACAGATGAATGGGTGGGGTCAATGGGAAGGGGTGCAACCAACTAGAAAGGGGAGGAGCTATGTTCAAAACCACAAAAACTAAAACTTTAATTAAATACGCTGCCCTGGGTGCCAAACTGTCATTATGAGAGTCCAATCAAGACAAAAATAAGTGTAGAAGAATAAAAATATTTCAATGCATTGGCTGCATGACAGCTTACTTAATATCTAGATGGAAACAAAAGGTTGTGAGGCATGAAAAAATAAATTACTTTTTAAATACATTACTGAAATGCCAGTCAAAATCAAGTATAAGAAAAACAAGCAGCACTCAACTCAAACGACTTGTCCTTGTACTAGAGTTCTAATTATAAATTATATTCAGCTTTATTAAAGTACCAAGTAACATGCTGATAGTAGAAATCTCTGTGATGCCCCCACTTGTAAAAATGTTTCTTATCCAAAAAAGACCTGCTGGCTGACAACTATCTACTTGTTTCATGGGGAAAACATGATCAAAGTAAAAATGAAAAGCAAACAAGAAACAAGTTCAAGATACATTGCTTAAAGGATTACTGTACAGGTTATGGACCACACATGATTGGCATTCTGTTTAGTTTATGAGTAAAGCCTGTATAGATGACTGGAAGTCTCCAACAAGTGTAATGAGCTTTTTAAAATAATGTAATCCTGTCCTTCAATACCCAAGGCTTATACATTATCTAGTTAAGTATTCTCTGCATGGCAACAACAGAAAGGCTTTCAATGTTGGCAATTCTTTAACAGTATGCTTATTAAAGCTTACTTGCATCTTACGATCTCAGACAAGCTTATCTTATGGTCATTAAAGCATTGCTACTAAAACACAGAGCAACAGGCACTTTGAGTAATAAGCATAAATCAACAGTACAAAAATATGACAGAAACCAGACCATTCTGCAAAATCAAGGACAGATGAAAAGCCACTGTAGTACTTGTGTCAACCCTGGATGGGGGGACACTCTGCACATGTTACACTGCATAACTACTCCTTGCCTTGCTTGGACACATCCAGAGTCACTACATGGGGGAGTGGGGTGCAACAAGTATGTCACAATTTGAAATGTCTCTGGCTGACTGTGATGGCCCTGACACATTTTTCCTACCTCTCAACCTCAGAGCAAGAAATCTGGACAAAGCCATACATAGAAGTGGGACAAAGGCCCAAAAATAAGGACAATTTTTAAATATTGCTCTTATAAACTTAGAAAGATAATAGAATAGATCTTGCATTAGTATGAATTTTCTGAAGGGTATGAAATCTGAAACTCAAAATGTCTGTCATTATTTTCTAACTTCAGTCTTTAATGATTTGTCACTAATTTGCCAAAAAAACACAATTTTATGAAAAATGGACCAAAAATGTGATGCAAAAATAAAATAGCTACACAATACAGCTGGGAACCTGTCAAAGAAGGGACACTTTAATATTAGTACTGCTAACTTGAGCAGCTGACAAAATAAAGGAATCTAGATGCATTTCAAGTAATTTATAACTTTGATTATTACAGTTATTTCTTAATTGTAAACCCTCCATGTTTTCTTCCAATATTGCTATTTTGCGTAGGGATTATTAGGGGGAAGAGCAACATTTTGAGCCAAAATCAGGGACAGTTGAGAGGCTGGCTATGCCTAATTCTATAAAGCAATTTATTTGCATGTACCTCTCAAACTGTTAATGCAATAAATGTGGACAAGGCCAAATATATTGGGGGAACATATAAACAGTACTAAAAATTGTTCTTGTATAAACTCAGACAGTTGATAGAATAACAGGTCTCACTTTAGCATGCATTTTTCTGAAGGTTATGAAGTCTGAAACTCAGTGTATCATTATTTAGTGACTTAATTCCTAAATGATTTGCCAGAAAACTAAACATTTTATGAGGAACAAACCAAAAATAAGAAGCAAAAATCTATTCATTCTTTGAAAATCTGGACAGTTGGGAGGTATAGTTCAGCTGAGCCTCTGAGTTTGCCGCCCTTCCCCCTCACAAAATCATTGTCGAATGGAGCCTCTGCAGCCATTCCAATGATCCATTACTTGGCTATTTCACTCCATTTACCATAAACACTAATGTGCATACTGCTTTACTTCTATGATGATTTGGACTTCATTTGAAAGTTTTATTTTGCATTTTACAACGCAAACACGAAGACATCTGCTAAACAAAGCAATGCAGTCTCACAATGAAAACAGACTTAGCATTAAAACTTCTCTGCCCTTGAAACTCACATTCATTGAAACAGCATTGAAACCCACATTCAAAGAAAATACATTTTGCCAGTGGCAGATAAAGATTAATTTTGGGCTGTTTTCAAATCATAGGCCCCTTGCATATGAAACATACATGTGCTCTTTGATATACCTTCCTGATTGTACTAAATTATATTCCTTGTACAATACAGTGCAGTTGTTAGAGGGCGTTTTAAATTTGTTTTGAACATTTTTCCAGTAAGCAATGAAACAAAATGCATGCACCCATAATGACAAAACTGCCCAGTTCAGAACATTTCCATCATAAAAATCTACTCAGACTTCTACAGTCCACCATTATCAGTAAATATGCACAATTATACAGTCCACCATTATTAGTAAATATGCACAATTCTACAGTCCATTATCAGTAAATATGCATAATATCTTAAGTAAAAGTCATCTAAATAATTCTACATTAAAGAAATTTGTAACTAATGAAGAGGTTGCTGTTAGCAAACACCTTTATATTTCATGGTTTTATCGAAAAATAGTGTCTGTTGCCCCTGAGGAATAAATTGCCTATATTACATTAAAAAATGATAAGCTAGTAATATTGCAAGAGGAAATGGATGGCAAACTGATAACAGGCTCATAGTTAGTATCTTCACCAAGGAGGACATTCTCAGTATGGCAGCATCCACCCATTGTAGGAGTAGAACCCACAGACTTCTGCATCAACAGCAAGTACACAACCTGTTGTGCTATTAACAATGCAAGCCAACTCAGCATAAGCAGCACTAAAGTTCTCTTCCCCTGCACCTCTCAGGTCCTTGTAAAATCTACTCAATACTCAACTGCATCTCAACTTCGCAGCACAAGAAATCTGGACAAAGCCAACATTTATTGGGGGGGGGGTCAAAAGCCCAAAAACCAGGGACACATTAAACATTGCTTGTATAATCTTGGAAAGTTGCTAGAATAAAATGCTGTGTTACCACCATACATTTTACTGCCAAGGTCCCTGTGCAAAACAGTCAGAGCAACATACCACTACGCCAAATCAGCTGCTTTGTCAAAGAGAAATGCTGTGTTGCCACCATACATTTTACTGACAAGGTCCCTGTGCAAAACAGTCAGAGCAACATACAACTACACCAAATCAGCTGCTTTGTGAAAGAGACGAAGACTGAAACTTAAATGGCTATCATTTAGTGAATTCACTTCTCACCATAGCTGTCAACCTCTTAGTACAAAACACCTGGACAAACCCAGTAATGAGGGAATACAGCCCTCAAACATATTCAGTGAATTCAGTTCTTGCCATAGCTGTCTACCATAGCACAAAAAAACTGGACAAAGCCAATAATGGGGGAATACAGTCCCAAAAATAGGGACAGATTTCAAATATTCATCTTATAAACTTAGAAAATTGCTAGAATAAGAGGTTGTGTTACTATGTATTTTCTGAAGAATATGAAGTCTGAAATTCAAATGACTGTCAATTTTGCTTCTGATGGAACAAAAACAATTTTCAGCAGAGGCCCAGGGAGAAATACTGCAGACACATGTCTTTGTAAAATGGCAGGACACCAGAGCAAATCCACACAAACACAGGGAGGAGATGCAGACTCCACACAGAAGGCACCCCAGCCAAGAATCAAACCAGAAAACCTATAACTGTGAGACAACAATGCTACCACTGCACCATCAAATATGTAAGGAATTAAACATTCAGAAACCTGAAGTCTGAAATTCAAATGCCTGTCACTTTTATTTAACATTTGTTAACCAGGACAGTCTGACTTGGAACAAAAAAACTATTTTCAGCAGAGGCCCAGGAAGAAATAATGCAGATATGTCTTTGTAACATGGGAGGACACAAAAGCCAGCCCACACAAACACAGGGAAAAGATGCAGACCCCACACAGAAGGCACCCCAGCCAAGAATCAAACCAGAAAATCTATAGCTGTGAGACAACAATGCTAACACTGCACCATCAAATATGTAAGGAATTAAACATTCAGAAACCTGAAGTCTGAAATTCAAATGCCTGTCACTTTTATTTAACATTTGTTAACCAGGACAGTCTAACTTGGAACAAAAAACAATTTTCAGCAGAGGCCCAGGAAGAAATAATGCAGACATGTCTTTGTAACATGGGAGGACACAAAAGCAAACCCACACAAACACAGGGAAAAGATGCAGACCCCACACAGAAGGCACCCCAGCCAAGAATCAAACCTGAAAACCTACAGCTGTGAGGCAACAATGCTACCACTGCACCATCAAACATCAAGCATTTAAAAATTTAGAAACCACAGATATTATGTGGAACAGAACAGATCAAATATGAGGGAAAAATCTGCAAAATTTTTACAAATGGTGGTGCGTAGGGAATTCAGGCCCTTAACACCTGCATACAAGGTACAAGGTTCAAGCCTGAGGGATTTCCTACCACACCACCATGAGTCTACTCTAGCCACCAGTATATAGCAAATGGGGCATTACACACACACACACACACACACACACACACACACACACACACACCTTGTCGCTGAACGTCTCCAGCCCACCAATGAGCTAAATACCTGCTTCCATTGCCGCCGATATCCGAACAGCCCTTTACCCGTATTCCTTGCGCGATTGGTCCATCCCAATTACCTGTATTCCTTGCACGACTGGTCCATCCCAAAGGATTCCCTGCAGTCCAAACCCGCGATTGGTCCTGCCTGCGACTGCTGCAGTCTGGAGTGCCTCTATGTTGTGATGTCATCGCCACATAGACTTCTGGGCATCTTGTCTTTCCCCTTATCTAGACTGCTGAGAAAGCAGTCTGAGAGCATGTGCGTATGCGTACTGTCTGGGAATTAAGTTTTGTGTTTCTCGGTTTGTTTTTATTTTGTTTTGTAGGTGGGAGGGCTGCAGTCCGGCAGTCCTATGGCACAAGCCGCCCCTGCTTAGGGCCCTTTGTAGTAATGCTGGGTCAATCCACAACAAGCACAGGATTATCTCTGACTTATTGAGTAATGTTGATGTCACTTCACTTTGGCTTGATGATAACTCCAGCCAGTACTTAACTGTTGCCACTTGATACAGGGAACTTGAAGGTGGTGAACTGGGGATGGGGTCTGTAGATATGGTGGCCATGGGCTTTAGCTGTTACAGGTTGACTCTACCATAATCATTTCCTTTGCATTTGATCTTGTTGCAGAACAAACTGTGCTTTCCTTAATCTACCTTCTACTCTGTTGGATAATAACATTCCTACAGGAGTTCACCAACTTCCTTGTAGACTCTGTGACTCTGTCTTGGGCCACAAGCCCTGGTGACATTATCATCAGGCTGATAATGGGATAGTGGTTTTAGCTAAGGAATTCAGCTGCATATCAAATTATTTTTGATTTCCACAGGTAATTACCTCTGCTGCACATAAATTAAGTCAAATTTTAGACTTCCTATTGGATGTTAACTCCAAGGCCATTGATTTGATGGTGCAACTGGTCTCATGGTCTGACCAGTTTCTTGTCTGCTTGGACCTGGAGTTCTTGCACAGTCATTTCCCTGATCCTAAGCTGGGGGATACTCATTTTATTAATAATATTACTTCTGCCTCATTTCTAAAAAATGTCTTTCAGTTTCTTCCAGATGATGGCACTGGATCATTTGATGCCTTGGTAGATGATCAAAATAGATCTTCATCCTCAACAGTTGACTTATTCATCCCAAGTTGCGTTCACCCTGCCTCCATCCAGAGCCATGGACTGTGGTTTGATCACAAACTTAATCCCCACTGATGAGAAGGATGTATGTTGGAGCAGTAATAGTGCAGTGTGGGTTTGTGGAGTGACAAATATGATCTGGTGGAGCCTATATGATGTGCCATATCAGGATCTGTCAGAAGAAAGCAGCTTACTTTTCCAGAGAGAACTCAGAAGTAGCTAATTGACCAGTTATGTTCTTTTGAGTGATGGAAAGGCTGTGCAGCCCAGCTGGCTTGACTAGTCATACAGATTTATCTTCTCAGTAATAAGATCATAGGATCATAGGAAGTTACTAGGCTATTGGCTCTGAGGCCCTTATAAGCCCAGCCAAGAGTTTAGCCCATGTTTAGACAAGTCAGCACCCAAACCCCTGTCCAGCAGGGACACAGGTGGAATCCCAGGGGTGTCTTTTCTGCTTCCCATCCAGTTATCCAGGTTGTGTTTGAAGTGAGATAATGAGCTACTCTGCTTGACGTGGAGAGGGAGTCTATTCCACAGATGGGGGAGTCTCTGGGGCACAAATCTGTCCTGCCAGTAAGGCCTACTGATGTCGCAGACCAGGTTGAGGTCGCGCATGCGGGTTGCTCAAGTTTAGCTTGACTTGCGGATATGTAGCAGTCCCATCATGGCGGGTTCTGAGATTGTTTTGTATGCCAGACAGAGGTCAACTCTGAGGAGTCTGTATGAAACTGAGGAGAGGGACAGGGATTTTAGCCTATCTGTGTTGGGTAGATGTTTGAAGCCCTGGATTCTTCTAGTGAGGAACCTCTGTGGTCTCTCCAGCTGCAACATGTGCTTTGTGAGGTACATGCCGAAGGGAGTGTTGTACTCAATAATTGGCCTTATAAGGGAAGAATACAGGGATGTTATGACCCCCTTGTCCATGGATGAGATACCCCTACTTATGAGATGAGCCATGTAGAAAGCTTTTCATACAACTGAAGCAACATGGTGGTGAAAAGTCAGGTTGCTATCAATCTGGGTGCCCAAATCCCTCACAACTGATTGTATGCTTAGGACATTGTTATTAATATGATAATATGTGGGGACGTCACTCTCCCCAAAGGGGATGAGGATGCATTTTTTGGGATTCAGTTGAGGTCATATTTCTGGCACCAGTCATTTGTTTGGGTGAGACCCTCCTGGAGGATGTCCACACCACTTGGGGACTTGATGGCCATGCCCAGTTTGCAGTCATCTGCAAACTTGGTCAGCTATAGCCCACTGGTTTTGGCCTGCGCCTCAAAGAAGTATATCCTGAATAACAGGGGCTCCAGACCAATCCCTGTGTTGTGCTGCTCATTACTGGTCTACTGCTTGAGGTGGCTTCCCCTATTTTGATTAAGTGGGTTCTATCAGTGAGCCAGTTTGTTGCCCATCTGATAACATATGGATTGATGCCCATAGCCTATAGGGGAATAGTATCGAAGGCTTTGGCCAGGTCAAGGTAGATGGCGTACATGGTCTTCCCCTTGTCCATGGCTTTGGTGAATGTCTCAAAGAAGTTGACCAGATTTAACGGACATGATCTTCTCTTGACAAAGCCAAACTGTGTGGGGTCGTGTGTTTGGAGGTTACCAATGTCCCTGTTAATGAGGTCCATGATAATCCATTCCATGGCCTTGCAGATCAGGCTAGTTAGGCTGATGAGTCTATAATTTCCTAAATCGGTGGATGCTCCACATTTGTGTAAAGGGATGGTAGTGGCTGTCCTCCACTTGGCTGGGATAAAGCTGGTACTCAGGCTTTGGTCGAATAGGGTGCCTGATGGTGCTGCAAGTTCATACCTGAGTTCATGTAGGATACAGCATGGGATGTTATTGGGTCCCATGGAGGCTGTATTTTTCACCTTTGAGAGGGCAGTGATAGGGGAGGGGGCAGTGTCCTGATTTACTGATGGGAGGAACAGACGAGTGAAGTTTTTCCAGATTCTGTCAGCCAGTAGGTTAGCTACATCTACAGCATTGTGGTGTCCTTGACCACCAGTTCTGAACAGATCTGGGTGCTTCCTTTGAGATTGCAGACATATGTGAAGAAGGCATTATGATTGTCTCTAGTAGATGTGGCCAATTTGGACTTGAAGTGGCTTTAGAGAATTTCACTAGTGCTCTTATTTGCTTGTTCAAAAGCTAAGGATAGATTGCTTTCAATTGGGCACCTGCTTCTTCTTGGTCCGGGACAGCAATATTTTCCTTTTGTTAGAGTTTATTTATTACAGATGTCCAGCAGATAGATTTACTCTTCCTTGTGTAGGATGATTTTGTCCTGTCAGGTATTCCTGATTCCATGCATCTATATAAGTGCTCGTATAGTACTTTGGTGTAGATTTGGACATTGGTACCATTTCCAACAGAGGGGGAGGGGGCTGTGAAGCTGTGTATACCATCCTTCAGGAAATTGAAATCAGCTTTGGATAAGGTTTTATGTTTGACCCTAGCTGGGGGGGGGGGGGGGGGCAGAGATGCTGACTTTGAAAGCCAGTTTATCAGGGAGGATGATACTGTAAGGGTGCTGCAGTGGTTACTCATGTTGGTTAATACCAAGTCCAAGATATTATCACCTCTTGTGGGGATATTAACTAGCTGTTCCAAGGCATCTGCTTTTATAAAATCGAGGAATCTCTGGTCATTTGTGTTCTGGCATGAGTAGTTTTTCCAATCTATGGATGGGTAGTTAAAGTCACCCAGGAACAGGGTAAAGGGTTGAATCTTGATAGATTCAAAGAGGTACAGATAGGTGGAGTGGGCATCTTGAGTCAAATTTGGGGGCCTGTAGCCAGCTATGATATGAATAGGGGGTCTTGCCAATGGTTAACTGCATCCGGAGTGTCTTCTGTGCATCATACTGCTTGACTAGCCTGAAGGTGTGTGTATCTTTAATATATATTGAAACTCCACCTCCTTTGGCTTTGCTGCCCACAGTTTGGGGTCTGAATGTATGTATGATAGGATGAGTAACCAGGTAAGGCTGGGATGTTCTACCCAGGTTTGAGCCAGGTTTCTGTGACTGCACAAATGTCAGCATTTTCCAGCATTAAGAATGCTTGCAATGATGCAGTTTCATGTATAGCCTCATAGCGTTTAGCAGAATGACCTTTAATTTGCATTTTGTTGAATTTTTTATGTTGGTTTTATTGACCTCAGGACTTTTCCTAAAAAAGGCACTATGGGGAAGGCAAGGGCCTTTGCCAGAAGCCTGAAGCCCAAGTTAGACAGATGCAGGCCATCTCTAGCTAAGCATTGTTGTCTGTTGATCATGTCTTCCTAGGCTGTCAGGTACTGGATCCCCCCTGGAATGACACCAGAAACTAAGCCAATTGTTAAAGTCATTCATTTTCTGTTTGTACTGAGGCATCATTCTGGGTGACAGTAGAATTTTGCTTAAGGCTAGGAACATTCCTGCCTGGGACACATATTCAGTCACTTCTCTCTTCATATAGTCCAGGGAGGTATGTCTTAATTTGTTCACCCCAACATGGACTATGACAGAGTCATAACAGTACCTGTTGTTGAGAGACTTGAGTGGATGTGTGATATGGAGGATTCTGGCACCTGACAGACAATTAACTGTGACTTTCTCCTTATCCAGCCTGGTGAGAAGCACACCTGTTTGTCTCACAATGGAGTCTCATATGAGTAATATGTTGGGTTTATGGATAGGCCTTTGTGGTTGTGAGACACTGGTGTGGGGACTATGTGTGGTATGTGGTGTGGAGGGTTGTGGAGTTTGCAGGTGTTTTTGCCTCTGAAGACTCATATGCCAGTCTACTCCTCAGTTTTTTTTCTTTGAGGAAATTACCCAAACAGATCTTCACTGATTCCATCTGTCCCCATGGGTTTAACATGATTTTCTGGATGGGATTTGACATTCCTTTCTATAATGAGGTCTTTTGTCTATTTCCTGGAATATGGCCTATGACCTGAGGGCTAGACTTTTGTCCATCTAGGCTGGTACAGGCTTTCTTTCATGTCCTAGGTCCAGTAATGTTTCAGGTTTGTTTTCCACATTTAAGTGTGTTTTTTTTTCCTTTTACTTCCTTTTACTTTGAATGAGGCCACGGTTACCCCTATCATTAATTCCAACAGTTTTAACAGTTACTGCCCTATTTCTAACCTTCTCTTCTTGTTTAGGTCATTGAGAAGGTCATGTTCACACAACATCAGTCCTATATCATAGTTAACAGGCCTATGTATCCACTTCATTCTAGGTTTTGCAGTCACCATTATACTGAGACTGCTCTTGTTTCAGAAGTGGATGATCTAATGGTTTGATATACCACTACTGTTCAGTATTAGCCCTTCTGGATCCCTCAATTGCATCTGATGCCATCAGTTATGACATTCTAACCAAACACTTAATAAATTACTGCGCATCTCCTCTGTAATCTTAGTGTTTCATTTCCTACCAATGTGTCTATATTCAGAAGCTATGTTCACGTATTAAATTTTCTCTTATTCTCTTTTGAATGTGTAGTGCTGCACGGCTTGATCTTATGCACTACATTTGGAGAGTCTTGTGAAGGAGATGGACTTAGCATATAATAGTTATTCTGATAGTACCCAGTACTTCATCCATCCATCCTCAACCCCTTTTCCGCCTTTTGCACATGGGGTAGAGGTGTCACTTCAACAGTGACAATCATCTCGAGCCAAGGTTTAAACCTTCTATTCCTCCTTTTTTACTGAAGAAATAGTCAGCGTGTATTCTCTTGCTAATGATCTTGAGACCCTTTACTCAAGGCTCATTCAGAATTAGTCAAAGCTTAAAACCTTCAAAACTGAGTCCATGGCAGTTGAAACTACCTTGAAAGAGTGTTGCCTCCTCACTTTTTTAGCTGCATCTTTAACGGAGGTAAAACACTTGAGTTTGTGGACAAGGTGCATAAGTTAGGCATGATCCTAGAATGTCAGCTGATACTCAATGCTCAAGCATCTGTCAATCTGAAATCTTGTTTCCACTTTTGGAGCATCTCCATTATCAAGAACAGGTTACTTGAAGCTGATCTTTTGGTAGTTGTCTATGCCTTGTACTCATCTTACCTGGACTAGTGCAATGCCATTTACCTGAGACTTTCTGACACCATGCTTGGCCTTCTGCTGCTGGTGCAGAACTTCCTAACCTGGAAACAGCCTGGTACTCCACATGACCAATATTATACTTTTGCTGTATAGTCTTCACTGGATCCTGTTGTGTTAGAGAACGGTCTTCAAGATCCAGGTATTAGCTTATATGACCACTCATGACTTGGGTTCCTGTTATCTGAAAGAGCTGATGGTGCCTTATTGCCCCTCTTTGGTTTTGAGCTCAGCTTCAGAAAGGCTGCTTGTGGTTCTGCAGATGCATTTAGATTCATCTGGTGCTCATTCTTTTGCCTTTCTGACCATACATCTGTGGACCTTACTTCCTTGTTGGCTCAAGTGTGGTCTTCTTTGGCTAATATTTCATGGCCACTTTTTAATATATTTATTTGAATTGTCAATTGATGATCTGGGATTTAACTATTTCATTTCTGGCTTACTCTTTTAATATGAACTAGTATCTTAATGCTGGACTTTATTCCTAACCTATTTGTGTTATTATATTACTTGTTTATATGTCAAATCTAAACCTGTGTTGCAAACTGCAGTTGGACATCTGTGCTAGTCATGGACTGACCTGGTAAACACCTTGTTTGAGCATATGGTTGCTCATACATGTATATTGTGCTGGAGGACCTTGGACCAACTGTCAGTGATTAGCTTTGTAGTTCTGCCATCAGATTTGAGACCATATATTCTGGACACCTGGGTAAAGAGAGATGCTGACATGTCAACATCACCAAATGGTGATGAGGTAGTTCAGACAGACAATGCAATAGTTGAACTGACCCAGAAGAGCCAAACATCCATCCATAACCCCTTTTTCCAATTTTTGCACATGGGATTGGAGTGTCACTTCAACAGTGACAATCACCTAGAGCCAGTGTTTACACCACCGAGTAGCTAACATGTAAAGGGTATATTCTGGGAATGCTTCAAAGATGATCCTGTGAGGAAGAGTTCATCTCTCACCTTTGTAAGAACTTCTCCTTGTCCTAGGAGAGATCAGGAATATAAATTCTAAATGGATCTGCTATAGACCTTGATATCTGATGCAGCTGCAAATATCTTTGACTGAAATGTGAATGGTGTTTGTGCTGATAGTAACTGTTTGATTCCCTGGTGGGATAACAGTATTCAGAGAAAAAGTCACTTTAAAGAAAGAACTTTTGTTCTGTGGTGGCAAAGGGTCTTCAGCTTTGCCCAATAGGTACAAACCGGCCAGTAAGGCCACAACTTTGGCTAAGGTAGTTACTGAAGTGAAGGCTCGCTTGAGGGAAGAGTTTGATAAGGCCATGAATAATGACTTTTGACTGGCTTTAAAAAATGCTTGCAAACCATCTGGAGTCTCTGGAAATGTGGACAGGACAGTGCTGAGACTGCTGTCAATAAGGGTGGAGAATACTGAACTTGAGTGGGATATTGCCATGAGGTGGGAGGGCCACACTGATGAACTCCTGAACCCAGTGGACAGACCCTCCTAGGAGACAATGACAAATCTTTGGAAGTGGATGAGATTTGGCTGGAAATATTGAAGGTATGGTGTATTGATGGGGTAATGTGGTTAATGTGCCTTTTTAGTGTGGTGCGGAAAGTGTGTACAGTACTTCTTGATTGGCTAACAGGTAAAAAAAAAAATGAGGGGCAGGTAGGTGTGCTCCACTTATACAGAGATCACACCCCCTAGCTTTTCTTGGAAAATGTATGCCAGGGAGACAGAAAGGTGACTGTATCCAATAATAAGGTTGTCGATTCCATATTGACTGGAACAGTGATCTACTATTTGTCCTTGGACAAATACTGGAGTGTTCACATATCATGGGATTTAGCCAGTCTTTTCTATATGTACATTGTGGACATGGGGAAAAGCATAAAACTGTGCTCCAAAGAACATCTTGTGAAAACTGTTATAAAAGTAAGGGATCCCTGGTCTATTGCCATGTGCTACCCATTCCATGTATTTGAGGAGCAGAATTTGTGTCCACATTCTTGGCATTAAATAAGACATATTTAGTATAAACATAATGCCCCATCAAGGAGGTATCTTAGATCCTCTCTTGCTTGTGATTTTCATGGATAGGATATCAAGGCACAGCTGAAGTTAGTTTGGGGCCATGATAGCTGAATGTCTGTTGTTTTTTTATGATGTTATGCTCTTGGCATCACTCATCTGTAATCCTTGTCACACACTGGAGTGATTCACTACTGACTGTGAAGCGGATGGAATGAGAATCATCACTTCTTAGTCAGAGGCCATGATCGGCCATGATTCTCTTCTGGAAAAGAGTGAAGGTGCTTATTTATCTTGGGGTCTTGTGCAAGAATGAAGGAGCCTGGGGTCAAGAAAAGGGCTGGTAGATGATGTAATGGAAGCTAGTGGTGAATCTGGACCTGAGTTCATGAAGAAGATGCCAATTTACCAGTCAGTTTACATATGCATCTTCACCAATGGTCATAAGCTTTGTGTAGCGAACAGAAGAATGACATTTCAGATAAAAGCAGAAGTAGGGCTACTTTTCAGAGTTTGGGGAATCATCCTTGATGTCATGCTTGACACCAGCAACCCAAGAGCATCTTGGAATAGATTTTCTGCTTCTCTGGATTAAGATGAATATGTTAATGGTTTAGGTACCTAGTGAGAATGCCTCTTGGTCACCCTCTGTGGGAGTTGCTCCAGACACATTCTACTAGAAGGAATACTCAGGCAGACAAAGGACATTCTGGACAGCCTGTATCACTTATATAGCCTAAACGTGTCTGTGGTTCCCCCAGGATAAGACTGTTGCTGGAGATAGGGAAACCTGGCCTGTTTTGCTCAGTTTTGTACCAATACAATACACATAGCATGTGTGATGTAGGAAATGGATGGATGGACAGATGATTTGTTAATGAGATAGCCTTTAATCCTGAAGGCCTACCCCCCATGGCCCAGTTTCCATATGAGTGCTGATATAAGAATAAACTGTGGGAAAAGCATTTATGACGATCCACAAATACTGCAACAATTGATGTAATGTGATCCTATCTCGCCTACATTCTCTACAGATGGGTTCGGAGCCGATCCTCGGCTCCGACTCGGCCGCTATACAATAGAATGCAGTCTCTTATTGGCTGAGTTACCTCATATCCCAGGATGCACCACTACCACTTCCCCAGATCTCGTTTGCCACTTTCCAACATAGACGTGGTCTCGGACTTGGCTGAGCTAAGTACCTTTAGTCAGAAAACTTTTTCTGTCTGAATTTTCGTAAAACTTACCCAAAAGCTGTTTTAACAGCTATTGTTGTTGTGTGATTGGTTTTTATATATATTTTTGTGGTAAATTGTGTTTGTTTGTTAGTTTACGGTCCCGTTTAAGTTAGAGGGGCCTACCCTACCCTAACGGTCCCGTTTAGAGGGGCCTAGCCCCACCCTAGGCGTTTAAGTTAGAGCCTAGGTTGTCTGTGTTAACTTGTTTTTTCTTGTAGTCTCTGTTAGTGTTTTTAGAACCATGTCTAAAGAACATAGACCATCCGGTTTTAAAAAATGTCTAAAATGTAATTACAAAATGTCTATAACTGATGACCATTCATTATGTGTTTATTGTTTAGGTTCCAAGCATCTTCAGGAGTCCTGTAGCGTTTGCCACGCTTTTTCCTCTCGCGTCCTCCAAGAGAGGAAAAATAAGTTGATCTTGAAAGGGCTTATTGCCCCTTCCTTTGAGGAAGCCCTATCTTCCTCTTCTTCTTCACCTTCTGGGAAGAAGAAAAAATCTTCGGCTCCGACCAGCCCGTCGGATCCGGCAGCAAAAAAGTCTCGGCAGGCTTCTCCGTCGGCTCCACGGACTTCGGAGCCGAGGGCGGAACGGTCTGCCTCGATGTCTCCAGCCTCGACTCCTCGGGTTTCGGAGTCGAGAGCTCGGGCGTCGAGAGGCATGTCACCTTCATCGGCTCCACTGCCTTCAGAGCCGATGGGGGTTGCTCGCTCAGACACTTCCCCTTCGGTGCCGAAGTCCACATCGGCTCTGAGGGAAATTGCAGTTGTAGTGGAGTCTCCCTCGGCGCCGATAATTCTTGAACCATTACGGAGCCGGTCCCCCAGTCTTTCGGAACCGGCGGAGAAGTCGACTCGGACCCGGTCGGTCTCTTCTCGGTCATCGAGGATGTCCGATTCGGACTTAGACAGGGTGCTTCAGAGGCTCTTTCAGTCTCCAGTCTTCGCAAAGTTGATCTCGGCTCCAGGCCAGTCGGCTCTCGAGCCGATCTCCCATCCTGCTACATTGATTCCTCCTCCAACAGCCTCGGCGCCATTGGAGTCGGTGTTGGTGGAACCTGTGGAGGTTATTGGGTCGGTTTCGACCGTAACTTCAACCCCGTCCCTCGGGTCGGGGTTCGGTACGCGGACCTCCTCTGTCGGCCCCGGGGGGGGGGACGCTTCAGGCCCGATTCTTTCGGTTCCGAGCCTCCCTCTCGGTGCGTCGGCTGCGGGGGCTCCGACTGCTGTTGTGGTCTCGGGGGCTGGACCTTCCCAGGACTCTGGGAGTCCAGCCTTCGATGCCATGAGAAGTGCCTTGGCCAAATCCTCTGTGGCCACTTCGACCTTTTCACCATCACCTTCCCTGGGCATGGAGACTGGCACCTCTGCAATCCCCCTGTCTTACGACAGCGGAGCCCCTGGGCCTGAGGTTACCCCCATTGGGGGTTCCCTTCTTCCTGGAGGTCCCTCCGACACGCTTTCGGAGGAACCTCCCAGGAAGAAACAGTGTAAGAGGAAACACGTCGACTCCCCTGATGAGTCTCTCACCTCGGACACCGACCTCGATGATGCATAGGGGTCCCCAAAGTCATCCTCGGAAGATGTCTCCTTTGCGGACATCCTGGAGATCCTCAAACAACGAGGCGACTGGCAGTCCAAAACCCCTTCTGCTGAGGAGTCGGTTTTCCTCAAGGCCTTCGGGGCTCAGCCCTCCGCCTCCTGGGTGTCTCCGCCCTTCGATGAGCTTCTGGATTTGATCTCTCGAAGGGCGTGGGAACACCCGGATTCTGTGGAACCGGTGCCAGCTCGCCCCAATAAGTTCCTCTCAGCTCCCCCGGACAAGGACTTTTTATCTAAAGGCGTGGCTATAGATGCTATGGTAGTGGCATCTGCCACCCAACAAGATGTGGCAGAGGCTTCGACGTCCGTCCATCCTCCTAATAAAGAGTCTAGTAGCATGGATCGGTATGGCAAGCGTACCCTTTCTTCAGCGGCCTTTACGTTAAGGTCTCTGAATTACCTAACACATTTCACCAGACTACAGAGGGATCTGATCAAGGAGCTTTCGGATACCCTCTCTGGTAACTTACCTGAGCAGTTGACCCAGACGGTTAACTCCCAGTTGGCTACCCTATCTTCATTATCTAACTCGTCCATGAGGCTCATATCTTATGCAGCCGAAGAAGCGAGTAGGGTGGCGGGAACAGGTGTTGCTCTACGGAGACAAGCCTGGCTACGCCTGTGTCACTTTGCGGAGGCCTTTAAGTCTTCCTTTGCCGACGCCCCCTTTGATGGGTCCTCACTGTTTGGACCCAAGGTAAAGGACACATTGACTCGTTGCGAACAGGAGGGTAAGACATTAACTGCCATAGGAGCCCGGTTTTCCGTTCCCTTCAGACCTTATCCCAAGGCTCGAAGAGGAGGGAAAATGTGGTTCCGCAAATCTCAAAAGCCTTACTCGCAGCAGAGCGATTCCCCTCCTAGAGGCAGAGGAAGGGGAAATTTTTCAGGGAGACGCAGTCCCAGAGGCGGCGGAGGCCCCCGCAACACTGGAGACCGCGAGTCCTTTCGTGGCTCCTCCTCCTTCCAGCACCCCTGAAGGAGTACCCGACTGTGCAGCTCCGGAGCCAGTCGGGGGTCGCTTTTCGAAGCACCTAAAGGCCTGGGAAAATATTACTCAGGACCAATGGGTGCTTCGGATCATCGCCAGAGGTTATACCATCCCCTTTGTTCAACCCCCTCCACCAGTCCAAAGAATCCCGGACCCACCACCCAGTCAACAGGATCATGCAGCCAATGAAGTATCAAAGCTGCTTCAAAAAGGGGTCATCCAACCTGTCCCCTCAGACCAGGCCAGATTAGGGACTTACTCAAGATTCTTTTTGGTGCCAAAAAAGACCGGGGACTTGAGACCCATTTTGGATCTCAGCAAACTAAACCGATTTGTAAAAAAGTCCAAATTCCGGATGGTCACTTTGCAATCCATTCTCCCGCTTTTGGAGAAAGGTGTTTGGATGTGCTCCATAGATCTCAAAGACGCCTACTATCACATCCTGATAGATCAGGCGTCGAGGAGACACTTACGCTTCAGCCTAGGAGACAGTCATTTTCAGTTCCGAGCACTGCCCTTTGGTCTCACCACAGCCCCCAGGGTGTTCACCAAATGTTTGGCGGTGGTGACTGCTCACTTGAGAAGTCTAGGATTCCAGGTGTTTCCATACCTAGACGACTGGCTCCTAACTGCCACCTCCAGGCATCTACTCTCGGAGAACCTAGCAGCCACTATCACACTAGGCAACTCCTTAGGAATCACCTTCAATTGGTCAAAATCTGTATTGCAACCATCTCAGCGTATTCTGTTTATTGGTGCAGAAATAGATTCAAGGCAGATGCGAGTCTATCTCCCTACGGAAAGAATAGCGATGCTCCAGCGTCAGGTTCAGGCTCTGCTCCTCAAACGTCGTGCTCCAGCAAGAATGGTCCTACAGCTGTTGGGCTCCATGGCAGCCACCATTCTTCTGGTCCCCTTGGCAAGGTTGCACATGAGGATACTTCAGTGGCTCCTATCAGTCCAGTGGTCTTATCAAGACCTTCCCCTCAGTCACCACATACTGATCACAGACACGTGCAAACAGGATCTTCGTTGGTGGCTTCTATCCTCCAACCTGAATATAGGGCGACCCTTCGTTCCCCCACTCTCCTCTGCCACGCTGACTACGGACGCCTCCCAGACAGGGTGGGGGGGACATTATCTGGACAGGTCAGTCCAAGGCACGTGGCACTCCGACGAGAGTCTTCTCCATATCAATATCCTGGAGATGAGGGCGGTGCTTTTAGCGTTGCAAGCACTGCACGATCACCTCCCCCAGGGTACGATTGCCATTCAATCCGACAACATGTCGGTAGTCTGGTACTTAAACAAGCAAGGAGGAACCCGGTCATACCCCCTTTGCAGAGAAGCCATGAAAGTATGGGATTGGGCGATCGCTACCAAGCATTTCCTAGTGGCAACGCACATTCCGGGGAAATCCAACGTGATAGCCGACAGACTGAGCAGATCTATTCTCTCACCTCACGAGTGGTCCTTGAACAACAGAGTGATATCGCAGATATTCACAAGATGGGGAGTTCCTTGTTGCGATCTCTTCGCAAGTCCCCTCAACGCGAAATGCCAACACTTCTTCACTCTGACCCCAGTTCCGGGGGAGATTCCCAAGGACGCTCTAGTCCACGTTTGGCCCTCCGGTCTGCTATATGCCTTTCCACCGGTTCCCCTTCTCCCCAAGGTGATTCAGAAGGCGATTCGCTTGAGAAGCAAAATGATATTAATCGCCCCATACTGGCCTCGACAAGTCTGGTTCCCCTTTCTTCACAGATATGCATTGGAGGGTCCTTGGTTCCTGGACCAAGTTCCGGACCTTTTGACTCATCAGTCAGGACAGCTCCATCAGTCCCTCCATTCATTGAAGTTGGCAGCCTGGCTACTCCTCTTCCAACCATAGTTAGGAGCCATACTTTTGCCCCTGAAGTCATGCACATCTTGTCTTCGGCCCACAAGACTTCTACGAAAAAGATATATAGCAATAAATGGAAGAGGTTTGCTATTTGGGCCCAACTCCGAGGATTAGACCCGATGACAGCCTCGGTATCAGAAGTACTGAAGTTTTTAGCTTCCCTATTCAACCAAGGTTGCTCAGTGTCTACCATCAAAGTACAATTGGCGGCTATTTCAAATTTTCATGAAAGTGCGCAACCTCCTTTAATGAGCAACAAGTTGTGCAAAGCCTTTATCAAAGGAGCTTGGCTTCTACGACCCCATATATCTCAACCTGCACCTCCTTGGGACCTTAACGTGGTATTAGGTGCATTAACCTCATCCCCCTTTGAGCCGGCAGCAACCTGTGATCTAAAATTCCTTTCTTGAAAGACTGCCTTTCTAGTTGCTATTACTTCAGCCAGACGAGTTTCAGAACTTCAAGCCCTATGTGTTAAACCACCATACTTGGTATTTCACAAGGATAGAGTATCTCTTAGACCAAACCCATCTTTTATACCAAAGGTTTGTTCTAACTTTTGTCTACAACAATCACTAGAGCTACCGGTCTTCTTCCCCAAGTATTCGAATAGAGCTGAATATACTTTTCACTGCTTGGATGTGCACAGACAGTTACGTTTCTATTTGGATAGGACACACAAAGCACGAAAATCAAACTGTTTGTGTCCTTTTCGGATAATAGATTAGGCAAAGCCGTCACAAAAGTCACTATTGCCAAGTGGATCAGGGACTGCATTAATCATGTTTATCTCATCTCAAATAAGGAGCTTATAGCTCCAGTGAAAGCTCATTCTACCAGGGCTATGGCCACTTCGGCAGATTTGCATTCCAAGCTCTCTATTGGTGACATTTGTGCGGCTGCCACGTGGACATCTTCACACACCTTTGTTTCTCACTACAAACTAGATGTGGCATCCAGGGGTCGAGCTTCCTTCGGTTCCACAGTTCTCAGGAGTGTTTTCCAGTGAGCCACCCGGGAATTAGGTGCTAGGGACGCTGTCCCATCTGTAGAGAATGTAGGCGAGATAGGATCACATTACATCTTTTAGTTATGTACTTACCATAACTTTAGATGTATGGGATCCATCTCGCCTACATTCCTAATAACCCACCCTCCTTCCCCCTGCCTCGTAGACCAGGAGAGACCGGACGATCCGAAATTGAACTTCTTTCCTCTCTTGAAAGACCTGAGAATGTTATAACAATAGTATGTTTCTGTGAGCATGAGTGCGGACAAACAAGATCTGGGGAAGTGGTAGTGGTGCATCCTGGGATATGAGGTAACTCAGCCAATAAGAGACTGCGTTCTATTGTATAGCGGCCGAGTCGGAGCTGAGGATCGGCTCCGAACCCATCTGTAGAGAATGTAGGCGAGATGGATCCCATACATCTAAAGTTATGGTAAGTACATAACTAAAAGTTTTGCTACCTCCATTAATTTTGTAATTAGCATTAACAGCTTAGAAAGAGGCTGTTGTAGGTATGTGTACTGTTCAGAAGAAAAGGTGATGGATGAGACATGAATTTATATTTAGATGTTTGGTGAAAAACGGAAAGATAGATATTGGTATTAAATTTATAGCTGATCTGAGCATGGAAATATTTACATGGGTAATATGCCCAAATGCTTCCATTCAATATAAGTTTTTTTCCCTGTAATGGAATTATTGTAGATGAAAGAGGGAGGCTTGGCAATGCTAGCTGTAGACATCTCCATGAAATAGTTTAGAAGAATTTTAATATGGCCTCCTGGACAGGAATTGATGATATTTCTGGCCTGCTTGATGATATTTTTTTTCTAAAATAGATAAACTGTTTATCAGAGAAAATTTCTCCATGGCTAACAAGCACTTTACTCTACTCATCAAAAGTAATCATTGTGCTATCAACAAAGAATTCAAAGAAGACTTCTGCCACCTCTTTTGTTATAATGTTAATACATACATACAAATATTTCAAGCACGGGCATTAATGCCCTTCCAGCTTGCCAAGATACCCAAACACTTGTTCCCATAATAAGTATCCAGGCTGTTCTTAAAAAAAAATCTAAACTAGTACTTGCTTTAATGCAGTTTGGTAGTCTGTTCCATGAATCAGCTATTCTGTCAGAGAACCAGCTTAGTACACTTCTCATTCCTATAGAATCTACATAGATTGTCTGAAGATTCTCTAGTACTTTTTGATAACCCCAAACATTCCTAGAGGTAGTTGACTCTAAATGGCCTATATACCTGAATAAGATCTCCTCTTAGATATCTATAAGAAACACTGTACAAGGTCAGATATTTTAGTCTTTCATAATTTAAATTTTCACATCCATGGATGCTCTTGGTATATTTCTGATGTACTCTTTCCAGTTTAATCATGCTTGTTTTCTTATAGGGTTTCTATATTGTTATTCCATACTCAAGTTTGGGTCAATGTTCTCATGAACTGAAAGAGAGGTATTTGGTTAGGATATAGTGCTCATTACAATATGCCTTAACTGCTGTCAACAATATTGAGCTTTCTTCAGCAAAATCCTTAGAGTTTGGTTTTAGCCGGCAGACTAGGTACTTAAAATTTCCATTTTGCACAGTTTTCTGCAAAGCCGATTGCTCCTTCCTAGTTGAGGAAGACTTGCATATTTCATTAACCTGCACAAAATTTCCACATCCTTCACTTTTGTCTTTTATGTGCCTGGTGAGATAGGGGTAGTTAGCATTAGAAAACCTTTTATGTCATACAAGGAGTATTTTGTCTGTAGGGTTTTTAGGATGATTTTGAATTTTGTGGAAGGCAATAAACACATATGTGCTGGAATATAAAAGGACTGGTCAAGGGAGAAGGTCAGATCCCTTTACTGTCAACCAAGTTCTATTGAATTTATTTATTTGTAAGTAGAAGAACTAGACCACTATGCCCCTTTTTGCTGATGACCATGTTACAACAAATAAGAAAAGACAGACACGCTGAACATGCATCAAAGGTATTAGGTTAGCTTGTCGGTAGTAAAGCTGTCAATACACAAACATACACTGCTATTAAGGCACCAATGAGTGCTCAGTTATAGGTGAACTAGTAGACAGTCTTGGATAAAATTAAATTTCCCTGCCAAAAGTGCCCATGTAGCCACATTTATCTTTTATGCTCTGCTTTCCCATTTCTTTTTATTAATTTTCTGTCATCCTTTTTACAATATATGACTTCTGCACTCTGTATCTCATTACTTCCTTCCCTCTCTCACTTATTTGTAATACAAAAAAAATGTAATTCATTATTACTACTACTGATCATTACGCTGCCTCTTACATTGTGTACTGTACTAGATATGGCATCAGCCTGTATACCTCCTTTTTTCTTTGCCATTAAGTTGTGTACTTTACTTACACACTGAACTAGCCAGTATGCCTCCTTTTTGCATTAAGGAATGTACCTACATGTTATTTTGAACCTGCAGTTTACATTGTATTGATATCTGCCCTCCTCAAATGATCTCTTATTAACCTGATTTGTCAGTGTATATATTACAATAATTTCTTGTTTTTTTTTTCCTTTTCTTTTTTATCTGTTTGTAATTTTTATGTTATCTGTATGTTTTGGAGCTTATCTCCTCGGGCCTCTACTGAAAATAGACATATATCCAGTTAGACTAGCCCGGTCAACAAATGTAAAATAAAAATAAAAATAAAATAAAAAATAAAAAAAATAAATAAATAGTGGATGAAACAACTTAAGCTGAGAAGATAAGGCACTTTATCCTGATGACAGAAGGTAGGGTGTTCTATATCACCAACAGAGACTGCATTAGCATTGTATGTTAGAGTCGGTTGAAGAACTTATGAGAGAAAAGAGGAAATAATGAAAGACATTAAAATCTGTGCCCATTATTTTAATGGAATCAGATGCCACTGAAGCATATCTCTTTAGTAAAGAGGTAGACATCCAACCTCCTCTATTGAAAGACAGGGATGTTCCCCTCCAATGCATCCTTATTATAAGTCTACAGATTTTGCTCTGTAAAACCAGATGGCATAATGGTTAAGGTCTTTGCTTCCCATGCACAAGGTACAAGGTTCGATCTTGACTTACAACCAATGCCTGTGTGGAGTTTGTATGTTCTCTCTGTGGGGTTCCTCCCATGTCTGAAAAACATGTTGAGTGCTTTCACCTCAAACTCACTTAAGAATGGAGACAGACTCTAAATGGTGCCCTTAAGGGTGAAGAATCAAATAGACCAAGCTCTTTGAGTATCTACTGTGGTGCGCAGTATCTCCTGAAAGATAGGAGAACAATGGTGTAAAGTATGGCTGTAGGTGAGTCGATTGTGTTGTCTAATAGACATGGGTATTTACTGGTGATAAGTGGGTTGAGGACCTGACCTACACCTATCCAAGAGACACATGCTAACAGTGGAATGGGTGCATGTGCCCCTCATGCCATAAAGCTCATACCCATGTCAATAAATTACTGGCTGTCCAGTGAAACCAATCAACCTGCCACTCAATGTAGGCTCACTGACAGGATCAGAAGGATTGGAAGTGGATGACGTGATGGTAAGGAGAAGGCTGGGCATCCTAAGTATCCAGGAAAGAAGGTGGAAGGACACTGTATTAATGCCACTTGGCTTTACTCAGAAAGACAAGCTAGAAATGGTGTGAGAAGTGTAGTGTGGGAGAGGCTTCAGAAGAGAGTGAGGGATATTATCAAAATTAGTAGTGGTCATGGCAATCAGACTCCAGTGTAAAGGTAGGACAGCATTCACAATCTCAGCCTATGCCCCATAGCAGGGTTGTGATAGTGAGAGAAAGAGTGCAATCAGACAGCAGTTGCAGGGCCTACTAGATAAAGCAGGACAAAAGGAATTGGTGTTGATAATGGGTGACCCGAATACAGATATTGGGGCAGACAGAACAGGATATGAGAACTGTGGGGCAACGGGAATAAAGATGGAGGGGCCATTTGAGACTTTCCTCTGGCAAATGGCTTGATAGTAGCCAAAACAAGATCACATACAAAACAGGCCAACATGCAAGTCAGATAGACCTCCTTCTAGTAAGGAAAGGACACTGGGGTAAAAATCGGTGATTGCAAAGTCATCCCTAGAAAAACAGTCAGCCCACAGCATAAACCACTATCTACCACAATCAACTGCAAACAGTTGTCAGAGAAGGTCAACAGAGACCAGGCTGAACACATGGAAGTTGACCGGAGAGAAAGTAAAACAGTTCAAGGAATTACTCAGGGCTCTAGCACCTCAAGAAAAGGAGGAAATGGGTGGAGTTGAAGAAGAATGGCAGCAAATCAAAACAGCATGTGTGAGGACTATAGAACAGATATGGGGTTGAGCCAGGTATGGAAATAAGGTATATAAGGAAAGATGGTGGTGGAATGCAGAAGTCCAGGAAGTCATCAAAAGAAAGGAGTGCAGGAAAAAATGGGAGATAGAAAAGACAGAAGTGGAAAGTGACTCAGTGTAATTAAGAGCACAGCACTGGCACACAGTGGCCATTGTTATAATATTTATATCCTCACTACTATAACATACATTAAATAAGAAATAGCACTTTCACACTAACTTATACTATACATATTGTTAAGGGATTGTGTTCCTTTTTCACAGACAACTTTTTGCAAAGCATTGAAGATCTACTACAAAATGTAGTAAACTACTTAATTCTCTGGGAACAAAAAAAAACATGCAGAAAGCATGTTTTATAACATGGCTTCCTCAACCTAAGCACTTCCTATAACAACTAACTTGACTAGAATAGATTTACAAAGATTTTAACACAGTTATAGCAAAAAGTATCAATTTGCAGTTCTTTCCTTACAAAGTATATATTTTTTTTGTCAGCGAACAATGCTTTCAGGTTCAAGTAGTGAATTCGGCAGAACAAAGAACAAAATTCCTAGGAAGAGTGTAACTAAATAACATCTTTTACAGCTAAAATGTAGTGTTAACATTGCAAACAATTAAGCAAACACTAAATCTCTGCTTTAAGGCCATTTTTTTATAAAGATTTGTTGCACTTGCCAGACAAATCCTATGTTATGCAGGCTGCATTCCACAGAGCTCATTGCAGCACGTCTGTTAATGCATCTGATGCAGAAGATTGTAGTTCATAGTCAGTGAGAACCTGACTAGTACAAAGTCAGCACAGATTATCCTATTTCATTTGTATACAACAAAACTCGACATAAATTGCATGATGCCATAAAGATGTGCTATTTATTTGAGCTATAGAAGAGAAAAAATACTAAAGAATGCAAGGAGAGATTATGGCTAAGATAAAGGAAGGTTGGGTATGTGCTGGAAGAGGGTCTCCTGATTGTCTTAAATGTCTAATTAGATACAATAGGACAGTCAACACCTAAGTTACTAACAGGCAAGTGAAATGCATGCACCAGTAAGTTATTTGAATGAAGATCCAATCAAAATTGAAATTACTCTACATAATTGTTTTAAGCCTGTTGGAGAAGTTAAAAATATCTCCAATGTTTCTGAGAGATGTAATTAGATTAAACAGTCCCCAGGATTCACTAACCTTCCATGTAAGACTAAGTTAGTCTTACACAGAAACTGCAGTCTAAGAGTAAGACGTCAGCGTGACATGCATATTTATGAAGGTGTGCTGCCTCAACTCTAAGGCTAACACGGGTGTGCACGAGTGCAGGGGGCGTGTCGGACTGCCGAGCAGTCCAAAAATCCACGCCCCTGCAAGTCTCTCAATTGGGAAATGTCAACTGACATGAGCGAGTCCACTCAAATGTGTACATACCCAACACTACACTCCCCCACATTCTAAACCCCAGTACAATTATAAAATGTAAAACATTTTTTTTTTTAATTATTCCCAATATAGCTGCCTGTATTTGCGCGTTTGCACGGGTTTGCCCATTGCTTAGCTACAGTTAGCAGTTTAGACATCGAAGAGGATAATAAGAAATGTATATGCAAATTAAGCAAAATAGCAATAGCGTAGTGGTAGAGCCTTTGCACAAAGAGGAGGCATTCCCGGTTCGAGTCCCACAACTCCCCTTTCTATTTTATGTTAGAAATCTGTATATAAAAATAATTCCTGACATTTATCTTTAAAATTTTAGTAAAAAGCATTGAAACGGCTTATGTAGTAGTGAACAAATGTTATATATATATATATATATATATATATATATATATATATATATATATATGTGTATATATATAAGAAGGTGAAATGGTTATGCATACTGATGAATGCATAAGTAACGTATCTTAAGCAATGTGAAGCACTGCTAAGCAAAGTTGACCAGTATTAAGCATATTTAAGTATAATTGCTCATAGCTTAGCAGCACAATAGCTTTGCGCAGAGCTGTGCATCGAGCAAACTAGCGCAAACAGAACATGTTTGCACGTAGCTGCAAAACGTCGGGCAACGTAGAGCACCATAGAGCAACATAGAGCAACGTTGGGCAAAGTTGAGCAAAGTTGGCTAAACACAGCCACATCTCCTAGCCAGTCTGGCCAGTAGTAAATAAAAAGCAATGACAGGCCTCGAACCCGGGATACTGTGCACCATAATCAGAGTACTGAGCCACTAAGCCATGACAGCTTTTCATATGCATGCACTTTCAACACACACATACATATCAATGGAAGTTTACCCATTGCTAAGCAGGTGTGCTTTTAGCTGAATTTTTTCAAAACCAGCCAATCACAGATAAATGTGGGAAATGAGGCATATTTAAGCTCCATAGGTGGGAATACTTGCCATAACTGGTTGTAGCTCCCATCTGCAGTCAGCATGGCCAGTGTTGGAGAGGGCTCTCGATTTTGAGCACAACGTTGGGGCATTGAGGAGTCAAAAGTAATGGTTTGGCTCCTCATCCATAATCATGAGGAGAGACTCCTGCAGGGCCAGTTCCAGGGCACCCAATACAAAGCAGAAGCCTGGAACCATCTAGCTCATGATGTCACCAGTGCCACAGCCATCCCTCGGACTGGTGAGCAGGTCAGACTCCACTACTCAGACCTGAAGAGACGCAAGGAGGACTGACTGAACCAGTGGATACAGGAGGCCTGTGGGATGGAAAATGCCCCACTACTGGGTAGGTAGCCCTGGAATGAAGTATGTAAGAATTGCCATTGTAGTCTATATTATGGATAGGTATGTCTCAATATCACTTCATTTACTTCACAGCTGCAGGTGTCCGTGCTGCGAATCAGCAAGCCTATGCAGATAGGCTGCTAAGGCTGCGCCACCAGGCAGGTTAGTAATTATTCTGCACGTATTGTTATATAAAATAAGTGAGAGAGCCTGAAAAAAGTGTTGTAGCCCAATAATAAAGGTATAATAAGTCTTGAATAATGTCTCTGCATGTACTGTTATATAAAATAAGTGAGAGAACCTGAAAAATAGTGTTGTAACCCATTAATAAAGGTATTAAAAGTCTTGAATAAGTCTTCTGCATGCACTGTTATATCAAATAAATGAGGGAGCCTCTAGAAAATTGTGTTATGTAATTAATAAAGGTATAATTCCTGGAATGTGTCCATGTCACTTTCTTTGATATGTTGTTGTACTCTTGCATTATAGAAATAGTACTGTTGTATTAAGTGCTGTCAACCCACACTTGGGTAGGCCCATATAAAGTGGATGAAGGGAGTGCCAGTAGCTGTTAAGCATATATACAGTCCTCAACTGTTGGTTCATGCCCAGCATGTACAGGTTAATCTGGCACATGAGTAGCTTGGTATTGTGTTCCCCAGAAATGTCATTGTGCTGGCAGAAATGAAGGGAGCTGTTAACATATAACTGATAATTTCACCTAAACATATTTAGATAAGTATAGGAAAGTAGAGCTGTCAGTGTACTACCTCAGCAGTAGTGTGTCTGAGCAACTCACAAAATATGTAGCAGTAACATTGCATCCTGGACAGTTTGTATGTCAGATACAACCCATGAATGTAAAGATCTAGCAAAACCCATTTCCCAATTTAAGGACCATTGGGTAGTGTAATAATATATGTAGGGGACATATAACTGCAGTTAATGGGAATGTAGTGTAAACTAGAAGGATATATAAGTTGTTAATGGAGCTATCATTTTCCACCCTACTGTATGTGCATACAAAATGCAATTCCACACCTCAATTGGTATGTCTAATCTCAAAACATTTGTTGGGACATATGTCCTATTGGTTTATAAATATCTGCATTTATTTCGATGCATGTGCCCTGTTCAAATACCACAATATTGGTGGCCTGTTGCCATCAATTAAACCTGCATGCTGTTGTAATGTCCACTGTTGTTCTATATATGCATGTGTCATGCTTGCTGTTCAACTGTTGGAACTCTGGTGTGTTGGGTTAACTGGAATACTTCTGCATGCTGTTATAATTAATTGGGAATGCTGTTGACTGTTACTAACCCATATTTTCATTAAATCCTCCTAAACATAGAACATATGGGAAGGCCAGTCCCAGCGGACCCACCTGTCTCACCTCAGCTGGCGATGGCACCTGGCACCAGCAGGTCCGGTGCCCAGCCTGGGACCTCCTCCTCCATTGGCCCTGTGCCACCTTCGGGTGGAAGCACTGCAGGGGATGGGGCTCATCCCCCCTTGCAAGCATGGGTGGAGGAGGGCCACATATCACCCTCCGAACGGTCCAGGCTGTGGTGAGTAGGGAGATCGAGCGTTCTGTCGCTGATCCTCTATGCCAGCTTGAGGCATGAGTGGCGCGACTCACGGGTGAGCCTGCCCCTCCTATGCAGCCCCCAGCACAGCCACCCTCTTGGCTGTGAAGGTGCAGTGGTGACTGCCCATGGGTGGGGATCTCAGTTCCACTGTTGCCATCTGTGGGCTCATGGGCTTGCGATTTCCAAACATCCTTCCCCGTCAATGGTGTTCACCCACCATGTGTCATATTCCGCCCCTGTATGCATGTTGTTTGTCTTGTCTGTTTACCTCCTCAACCTACCTCCCCAAATATACCTACTTCTCCTACCCCACATTCCACTCTCACCTGACAAAAAAAAAAAAAGTGGCAATCTGCTCCCAAAAAAAATTACGCCCCATACATAGCTGCCCATTTTGCACAGATGTCTGCTGGACACATAAACTGATATTTAATTGGCAGTACAACATACTTTGTTGTCCTCACCCCTCTCTCAGGGGTGGAAGGTTTCATATCTCCCTCCAAAATTATTGCATATGCACAGCTGTTGCTGTAAAAGAAATGAGCAGCTATGGTCCTTCCCTACACCCATCCTGCACGACCCGAGCTGTTCTCCCTACTGTCTTTCCCTCTTTGTGCCCCTTTTTCACCACTTTCCTGTCTCCCCATTTTCTTTTCTTTCAAAGAAATGAGCACTCGGGTTAGTGGGAGTAAGCACTTTTAAGCAGTAGTCAGCGGGTTTGCGTGAGGGTGCACTTGTGTGCGCTTAGCTAAGTATTGCTAAGCTTCACACAAACATGTGCAAACCCGCTTACAACTGTTTAAAAGTGCCTTAGTCACCCTGCATGTGAGGGCCCTTGTTCTGCTCAGCAGCAAAATAAAACACCTCTATCAGTCTCGAACCCCGGAACTTGGACACACTAGACTGCATGAAGTACCACTAAGCCATAGTAGATATACAGCAGGCTGTTGCTGAAATAGATAGTATGCATCAGAATGAGTGAAAGTAAAGGAAAGATAGGAATGCCATAACACAAAACCTGTTCTGTGGAACTTTACCAGCAGTTGTTGTGGAATTGCATTACATGACTGTGATAAGAGAACCAGCCATTCTAGCAGTAAATAATGTTACAGCAGCACTTTACAACCCCCACACAGTATCATAGCAGGATAAACAGTGGCATATCTGATTATGGCAGAGGACATACATCCCAACTGTGACTACATTTCAGGGATGTCTCTGATTTTGAAACATATGTTAGCTGTGTCCCTGTGAATCCCCTGAAAAGTACTGACGTTAGGCAGAAAGGTGGAGTATTACACCTAATGAATAATGACAATATGTAGGAGTTAGACACTGCTTGTACTTCAGAAAAGGTGTAGTAATCCATATGCACTGGTTCTCTCGAAGTCTCCACTTACTGTCTCTAACATTTTGAAGGTGTACCTCACTTTTACCTACCTTTACCTCACTCTGTTCAAATATGTATCTGAGTGTTTCAGAGGCCTGGCCGAGGCATAAACACACAGGCATATCAGCTTTTCTGCTGTTACACACTGTGCAAATAGCTTTGGAAGGAGTTCCACAACCATACCCTTATGTAGGAGCACAGCACTGAAATACCAAAGGATGTAGCCATGTACTGGTAGCAAATGACTGTAACAATGCCATTGTACCAGTGCTGAAAAGACCTGTGCATTGCACAGATAGAGAATAACAGCCTAACGTCTGGCTACCATCTGGATAGGTCCACAGTTGGGAGCTATGCAGACAGACTACTTGCCTTGCTAAACTAACAGGTACACAGCAACCCTTTAAGTCCAGCAAGATAACATTCACACAATAATACATAATGCGCTCTGTATGTCTGCATCCCCATCCCAAATGTACAATATACCTGTGTGTTCAGGGTCTACCAAGGATGTAGGTAGGCATACTCAGTACTGGAATTGTCCAGTTTTCTTGAGCATCCTGTGCTAATGTCAACAATAAAAAAGCACAAACTGTGCAGAAGTGAGTACATTAATATTCACAGTATAGCAGTTTACAAACAGTTCATGTGCCAAATGAATACATCTCAATAACTACTTTTGTATGGCAGTTAATTGTATAAGAAAAGAAACTACATACTCCCATGTAACTTGTGTTAGCATTGTAGGGGTGAGTACAATTCTACACTGACAACTGTGCACTGGAAGTGGCAACATTCAGGTCTGAGTACAACATTTAAATCACTAGCTACACCCCTAGCTTCAGATATAATAACTATACCAACCTTCTTACTTAAACAACGGTGTACACAGCAAACAAGCATGGGCCCCACTTTGGAAAGCTGAAAGGGCTACGCCTACCTGACTTAGCAATTTATAGCATTGGGTTGCTATGACAGTGAATACTGCAATTACCACACAGCAGGCTGCATGCAATTAGCAAATGGTGGCCACCAACTGGTGCAGAGGCCATCACATGCACATGTGCAGATACCTATAAAAGCAGGCTGTACTTGCAGCCCACACATGCAATCATTCCATTGCAGATATTGAGGGAGAGAGAGAGACAGAGACAGAGAGACAGACAGACACACACCCACATCAACATCAACAGAAAAAAAAAAGCCAAAGACACACAGAATGTAATACTACCAACACATACAAAGAAAAGGTATGTAACAGATATGTATTTACTGGCATGTAGTAGATGTTTTTGAAGAGTACTCTACATACTTTGAAACATCCATATGTGGCTGCAGTACGTATCATGCACAGATGCCCTGCATAACTACTGCCATGGACAAATCAGTGTGTAGCTGTGTGCAGTGGGACATAACTGTGACATATGTAGCTCAGCATTAAATGTCAAACATCTGATCCATGTTATCTGTGTTCTGTACAGTAGTGTGGACAATGGCTGTTTGGGGGAGTAGTGCATACAGCTATGTAAAAATGGATGTGACAGAGTAACACATGCATGATAGTCATATTAACGTGTAGCTTAGCATTGGCAACTGCTGTACCAGGCTAGTATGCTAATCTAGCATTTTCAGCTATATATATATATATATATATATATATATATATATATATATATATATATATACATACACCCTCTAATATTATTGGGTGCTCACATGTGACACCTGTTCATGTTGCAGCAAGGCCCAACAGGTCAGTCATGAGGTCCAGGGACTTACAACAGTGTGGACCTTGTGTGTGTATGGCACACACATGCGGAGAGATTTATCTGTGTCAGATATATTAGCATATGTACATGTGCATAGAGCAAGGGACATACTGCAACTGTTTGTGAAGGGTGGACGTATATATGTTGATGAAGGTTGCTATGTGCATATTTGTATGTAGGTTGTAGTGTGTGGCAAACAAGACAGCATACAGTGCTGGTATATGACATGTGGTGGTTAAACACTGTGAGTGTGATTTGTTAGGTTTGCAGTGTTGCAGCCAGTGAGGCCTGCTAAAGCTACATGGGCTGAGAACACCTTCAATGCATTTCGCACAAGACTGTGCAATATTATTACATAACTGTATACCTCACAACCTTCACATAATTGATATTCCCATCATGAAAGGTGGACTGTATATGTGCCTATATGTATATCTATATGTACACCGATGGATGTTTATATGTATGTATGTATGTATATATATATATATATATATATATATATATATATATATATATATATAGAGAGAGAGAGAGAGAGAGAGAGGCAGAGTCATATTTGCTGCGACAGATGCCTGGTGACAAAGCCATGGCCTCAAGCTCAATGTCGAAAATGCATTGGTATCCCTTTTGGTAAAAACTCTGTACCCACATAGGTGGTAGTCTACTTAACACCGAAAGTGTGATAAGAGACCATGGCACACAGGTGGACAGTAGTCTCCTCTTTGATAATCACAGTGCCACACTAGTCATGTAATCTGTCTACGTGGCACACCTCATCACAAAAGGTTTGTCATCCGGGGAAAAAGAGGTCAGTGTTCCCCTCTACTCATCACTCATAAAACCCATTATAGAGTACAATGCCCCTTTTGGTATGTACCTCACAAGACATCTACAGCAACTGGAAAGGCCACAGACATACCTTACAAAGAGTATTACCGGCCTCAAACAGATGCCCTATGCAGACCATCTCACAAGACCACAGCTAGACTGTGTTGCATACTGCCTACCTAGAGGTGACCTCTGCCTAACATACAAAGCTATGTCAAACCCAGAGCTGTTGGACATGCTCCACGTAAACAGATCACAATCCCTATGAGCTACACGCTCTAGGGACCTAAACCTTGTCACCTCAATAAACTGAACATGCTGGAGGGATAGATTCCTGTCTCAGAGACATCCCATACTCTGGAACAAACTACCTATCAATAGCAAACAAAGCACCTCAATAGCACTTGTCATGGATAACCCTGATGATTGGATGGGAGATAGGAAGTACACCCTGGGAATCACCTCTGTGGCTCTACTTGACAGGAGCACATGAAATTAAATTACTTGGGTGTCAAAGGCCAGGGTACCATATGGCTAGGCTTCTATAGGCCCTAGGGCCAATAGCCTATTACCTACCTATGAACTGATACACACCCACATGTACTTGTTGCAATAATTGCTATGTGAGGTTGACTAAGTGTGATGGTGAATGTGTTGGTGAATGTGTCAAAGTTGTGTATATGTGTGTTAGCTTAGTGGGAAACTGTTTCTGTCATGGTATTTTGTGTCCTAGTTCTGATCCCAGCAAAAGATGCGTATGCTATTGCTAGGCAGAAAAAACAGTATGGCATACGGTCTGACATAGTCCCTTGGTGTTAACTGGGGTGTGCCATTGTAGGCTAAAGCAGTACATGTATGCTTATTGATTGGTACTGCTGGTGAATCCAAATCCTGTATGAACTATAGTACTACCTGAAGCTGTAGGCCTGAAGAGCACAGTATGGTGTATGTCCACATTAATTAGAACCACTGTTTTGTGTGTTCCCTGTAGTCCTCCCAGATTACATACCTCAGGCATATGGTTTTGTAAGTACTGACACACAGTACTGTATGGTACACAGGTAAAGCTCATCTGGGTTGCCATACCTTTGTGTCTTGTATGTATGTCTGATGTGTGTGTGGGTATGCCTGTAACATGCCCTCGGTCATATGTGTGTTACAGGATATAAGTGCATATCTAGCAACATGTATAGTCTAGTACAGCAGTATGCCACCTATATTCACGAATGTGCACATATGTTAGGCAGAAGTTTGCCATCAACAACTAGTGTGGTATACTGGTAATACTGTAACTGGACTTTACAATCATTGCAATGGATGACATATTTCTTTATGCATTAGCTTGATATACACCTCATGTGGCTAGGTGGTGCATTGTGTCACATACAGTGTGCCATGTACTGTTGTATAGTCTTACATACTGTTTTTTCTTTGTTGCTGTGCAGAACATGGTTTAATATATAGAGCGTGCCAGGCACTGTCAAGCAGTTGTGAGTTGAGCACTATGTGATATTGAAAGTGTGTATCCTCTGACAGCCAATTGGTTGCTATATATGGCAGTTCAGTGATATCTGTAGTGTAGAATTTTAAGTGTGCCACATGACTTGCTCACACATGTTGTTTCATTGTCTTCCAGGGTCATGGCCCACCATCGCAACCCAACCTATAGTCCTGCTGAGGATGAAGTAATAACAACCAGTCTGGTTCAGCACTACACCCTGCTTTTCTCAAGAACCAGCCAGGACCAGCATGACCGGACTGCACTGTGGCAAGATGTTGTCCGTAGGGTAAATGACATAGGCATGCATAACTGGACTTATGAGCAGGTACCCCATCACTGCAGTGATTTACTTAGACATGTCCGGCAGCATGCGTCTGATGTCCGTAGACAACAGCTTGCCACAGGTGGTGGGGTTACCATCCATCCCCCCCTCACCAGAGTGGAGGAGCTGATCCTGAGCCTGGTAGCTCCTGGCCAACAACAACAACAGCAGACATGTATCATCATGGAGGCCGGAGCCACCCAGCAAGTTCACACGGAGCGTGCAGGTAACATGGCATATCTGTAGACTACTGTTACCTCTATTGGTAGATCATGCATATGTGAGATGTGTACTGTGTAGTTAGAAGATTTGGAGCCTGGTGTTGTGCAATACTGATAATTTGGAACATAATCTGTAGGCCTGTGACTGTCAACCATTGTACTACTGTAAGATTGCAAATCCACAGTAGCAATGCCACAGTTGTTGCTACTGACAAACTGTCTCATATCCTTGTAGGTCCCTCTGGTGTGACAGCAAGGCAGCAGACCCATGCTGGTGAGTGTGTTCTACATTTAATATTGCAAATAAAATGTGCATGTCATAGGTGAGGTGTAGGCCATGCACACATGTAACACACCCACGCATAATGCATGCTGTGCATGTTTGCTGTGAGACTATGCACATCTCAGTAACGTGAGTAGCTGCCTCAAACACATGCAATACACAGAGCATCCCAAATAATTGTGGCTACATTGTAGTGGACATTGGATAGGCAGAGTCGATACACATGCACACAGCATACACAACTTTGTCTTTCGCAGTGCATGTTAATATGCTACACATGGCGTATTCAGACACCCGCTGTAAGGTCACACTCCAGTATCCCAAATGCCATCCACACAGCACACATAATATACCTGAGGGGTAGAGGCCTATCATGGGGTGGTGCGACACTCTTCAACACACAACACATTCATGTTAGGCGATGCTCCCTAATGGGCACCTTACAAAACCATGTAACAACTGGCTTTGAAATGGTGAATGTAGCCATGGTACTGCAGTTCAGGTACAGCATGATAGATGCCGGTCTGGCACACATTAGTAGCCTTGAGTGACCACATGATGCTGCATGAAGATGGCTCATGGTACTACACCCCATCCAGTTACAGTAACCACAGTACTACACATAGCATTCATTGCTATACACCTCAATGTTGTGTGTGTGCAAACATATGCACCTATACACAATATACATAGCAATCACCATTTGCACAAAGTGACACATATATGTCTTGTAATGCTATTGAGTGTATAGGTCACATGACACACATTGGGTATGTGTGATGTTTAATGTTGCAGTTGTGTTGTAGCATGCCATGTCATGGCTGGCACTGGCATGTCCACAATATGTTCTACACTCACCATAACCACTGTACAATGGTTATGCTGAGCAATGGTATTCCATCAGGTATACATGCACCACTCATCCTGTGTGTATACATAGCATACATGAGCTAAACCTGTGTCCACAATTATCTGCTAAAGACACAGACACTCTAATCAGAAATGGATATCTATGTGACACACAGATACACATCCAGCCATGGTATGTATACCTGTGAGTGATGGTGCACAAGACATTGAAGAGCTTTTAATACTTGCACAGCAATGTTGTGTCCATGTACACATTGCGTTCCAGGGTGAGGCCAATCACTGAACAACACACATGCATCAAAGCCATGTATACTGTTATTAGCAAGGACTGTCTACACTCGCACTGCATGCTGTTGAGCAACACATGTCCTGCACACTGACACGTGTGATATGACTGTTTGGCTTGTGATACTGTACCCCACCATCAACCGATATTGAATATGTTCTGGATTGCTGGTGGTGTGTGTGTGTGTGTGTGTGTGTGTGTGTGTGTGTGTGTCTGTGTGTGTGATTTAGTGAGGAGTGTATTTTTGTGCATGTGTGCATGTGTTCATGTGTTCATGCGTTCATGTGTGCATGTGTTCATGTGTGCATGTGTTCATGTGTTCATGTGTGCATGTGTGCATGTGTGCATGTGTTCTGACATCATGTACAGGTCGTAAAGTGTGTTTCCTGTCTTCCTCTCACAGGTGCTGAGGTTGGGCTGGTTCACTGCAGCAGGGAACCTGATGTCACTGACACAAATAGTGATAATGAGGATAGGTGTATTTAGGCACAGGCATGTTTGCCAGGGTCTGTCGTTGGGCCACCAATCGACAGTACACAAGTGTCCACCCCATCCATGCACACAGTCATACTGCCAATACATCCATCACCAATGCCCTTAGCTGAGGGACAGTGTACGGTCAGCATTGGCCAGGACAGTGTGGTATCTATGGCACATCCATTCCGACACAGCAGCCATACCCAGATGTCTGGAACGGTACCACATAGACAGATGTCCAGGGGTTCTCGTTGGAGCACTGCCAGTCATCATGCCCCTGGCAGACGTGCCACAGGTCTTACAACCTCACGCATGTTCCAGGCTGTCATGTTGGCACAGGCACGTATGGAACGGTACACCAGACAGGGAGTAAGGGCACAGAGGGCACATATCACTTTAAATGACAGTATCTGTGACCTAGCAGGTGCCATCTGTAATTACACTGAGGTCACTGATAGACTTTGGGGTGAGACATTAGATGTTCTCCTCAATGTCATGTCCATGTGTCAGGACAGTGCGGGATGGTTGAGACGTCAACGTGGATGTATGCCAGCAACTTCAGCAGCTGGCAGTCGCCGCGGACATCCCTCAAGTCACAGCCACCCCCGTAGTGCCAGTACAAGCCCCAGCAATGTTAGGGGTGGGCTGTCCATAGACCGTCCTAGAAGACCACGTGCACGTGGCTCTGGCCAGTCCCAGCAGGGACCTGGGTCCAGTGTACATATGTCTACCTCTGAGGATAGTACCCAGTCTGGCTTAGTACCTGATACTGTCAGTAGCACCCCTGCAAGGCACAGGTACCGTATCAGTGGCCAGAGACGGTGATCTTTAAAGCCTGGCAGGTACAGTCTGTGGCTGTCCCACAAATCCCTGTATATGGCAGCCACATGGTGGATCTGTCTGCATGCAGACACACACACACATAAACCAGACACCTAGGGCTAACACATACCTGCACACATTACATCAACATTGGCCCACAGCAGTACTCTTGGCCCTCACACACACACACACACACACACACACACACACACACACACACACACACACACACACACACACATACATGTTGATTGTATGGCTCAATGTAGGCCTCTGGTAAACCAACAACACACCCTGTGCATATGATGAAACCTGTGCCACATCCTGTCATCTGTAACATTGATGCAGGGACAGGCTAACATGGTGCTGATGCACAGGGTGACTTTATAGCAGTATAGCAATGTTAGCATGTTGTCAGCAGTAAAGTGTAATGATATCCTTGAAGATGTAGCTGAGCAGGCATGATGCATTAAAGCTATGATTGTCAATGTAGTATTGTTTACACCAGTGTTAATTCCAATAGTGTATTGTCCGCCCACATGCTACTTGGCTGATGTGTGTAGTATTGGCAGCATGTGTTAGAGAGTGGACAGTACATGTGGGATGTGTGCAGCACAGATTTTCAGGTGTACATTTGTAAACATGGTGGAGGTGCACTGTCTGCATGTACGTGCATAGTGGACACATGGGCAGGGTGACATGCCCTGTATTACACAGTGTTAACACTCCATAGTTTCTATTGGTGGACAGTATGCATTGTACTACACACATTTTGGAACTTGGGTACACATGTGTGTATGACATGGCTTGACACTGTGCTGTGGGTGATACTATTACTATCTGTCATTGCTTTGCATTCTGGTAGTATACATAACCTCAACAGCCTGACCATAAACAATCGTTAGATGATGTCTTGACAACTGACACACAGATGTAGGACACACAGTAACATTTGGATCCTTCAGGTACTATACTATGCCAGTAACCAGTGATATTCACCTGCACCCATTCCTGGGACCACTCCTTTTTGGCATATAGCTCTCTTAGGTACAAGCAAACACAGTAGGGATATGTCCGTCCACATCTGGAAATGCATACTGTGGCCTATAATGCATTCTCCAGATGACACACACATCCTCCACAAGGGTATCATACAGACAGATACCTATTGTCAAACCATTGCTGTAAAGCTATAAGCCAAGTAAAGCATAGTCATCCACCTTTACAAAACATAGTATCCCCACAGTACCACATAGGTAGTAGCCCCCAACATGTTGAACAGGTAGCGATGTGTACATACAGCCAAATGTTACGTCATCTCTCCTTTGGTAATCACATTTCCAAAGGTATTTTGAAATCCCTCGGTGGATCACATAAGCAATAAGGGGTCTGCATGCATATCCACAAAGGCTGTTGTACACCTATAATAAATAGCCATCATTGACAGACTTTGCTACGTTTGAACAGGTCTGAAATATACCTCAGGCATAAACCATCACTCACACTATTCAATAGAAACTGTAATGAGTGTGTGTGACACGGATGACCTAGGCCAGGGATCACTGCAGTGGCTGGGCTTGTCACAAGCATACAGATGTGACCTAAGGTCTGGAAAGTGGCAGCACACTCTGGCAAAGATAACAGTGTGTTCATGGAGAAAGAGAAAGCAGGGTTCCCACCTATGAAATAATTGAGGTCACATGTACGTATATGTATTTGCCACACAGCTACCTGACATGTGCAATGCACATACTGTTGTCATAGTGATATGTCATACAGTAGTAAAAGCAAAACCCACAACACATTGACCAACAGTGTCACACACACTCATCAAGTGCAGGATTCAAACCCCTACCTAACTACTTTATGAAAACAGAGCAGTACACCTTAACACGACGTGCTATACACATTACTGGAAGTTTTCCTTTCCACAGGTATATTTGTAGGATGATGACATCATCAGACTTGACAAAGATAAGTATACCACTTTTAAGGTGTTTTAGTAGTCTCCAACAAGGTTGCTCCTCTCCAAGGAAATACACACACACTCATACAGTTGTCAAGTGCAGGATTCAAACCCCTACCTAACTACTTTATGATACTAGAGGAGTACGCATTTACACAACGTGCTATACACATTACTGGGAGTTCTCTTTTCCACAGGTATATTTGTAGGATGGTGACATCATCAGACTAGACAAAGTGGGTTACATTAGATGACATTAGGTGGGCTACATAGAAGGAATTTCTAAACACTTTGGCCATGTGATCATCAAAGGAGAGTTTACCATCTACCTGGGTCCCCAGGACCATAATTACTTTTTCCGTACATACTGGATTACCACCTATGTGGTAATTTCTGTGCACTTTGTTTTATCCAAAGGGGATGACTATGCATTCTTTGGCATTCTGCTTGAGGGCATTGTTTTGACACCAGGTATCTGTCTCTGTAAGACCCTTCTGGAGGATGTCTGTGTCAGCCATAGAGTCGATTATGGACCACAGTTAGCAGTCATCTGCAAACTTGTTCAGCCATACTCCTCCCGTGCTTGTCTGTACCTCTGAGCAGTATCTACTGAACAGGTGAGGTCCCAGGAACAAGACCTGTGGGATGCCATTTATAACTAGTTTAGAGTTGGACATGGCACCCACAACTCTGAACATGTGTGTTTGATCTGTGAGCGAGTTGGCCACCTATCCTGTGACATAGTTGTTAATATTCAAGCTGGTAAGCTTGTCCATGATGACAGAGTGGGGAATGGTGTCGAAAGGCCTTAGTGAGGTCCAGGTGGGCTGTGTGGACTACTTTCACCTCCATCTATGTCCTTGGTAACTGTTTCAAATAAGTCAACTAGGTTTAGGAGGCAGGATCTGCCTTTAACAAAGCCAAGTTGGGTAGAGTCCAATGTCTGGAGGTCCCAATGTCTCTGTTTATGGGTTCCATGATAATTTGCTCCATAGCTTTGCAGACCAGGCTGAGTAGGCCTATAGGGCAATGGTTTCCAGGTTCTGTTGTGGCACCCCCTTTGTGGAGCTGGATGACTGTTGCTGTATGCCATTCTTTGGGTATATAGCCTGTGGTAAGGTTGAGTCTGGACAGTGAATGTAGGTGAGGGTGTAGTTCCTTTTGGGGCTGGTGTAAGATGCAGCCTGGGACACCATCCAGTCCCATTGATGCTGTGTTCTTAGCTTTGGAGAGGGCTGTTTTTACCTGCATGTCCATGAAGTCTGGGGCTCTGCATTCTTCTGGGATGGACACAGACCCTTTTGGGGGTGATGGGGGGAAGTTTGCACTGAACCTGTCGGCCAGGATGTGGGCAATGTAAGTTGGTTCAGTGTATTTCTTGCCATTTTGCAGTAGCTGACAGCATATTTGGAAGTTGAAACCTAAATGCTTGGTATAGCTAATGAAAGCTTTGTGGTTGTTATTCTTACATTCCTTGGCAATTTGTCTTTAGAAACTGGCCTTGGATTATTTTATGAGCGATATTTGTTTCTTCCTAATAATGATCAGTGATGCCTTTCCTTTTGTGAAGTTTTCTCTATCATGTGTTCGTTTCCTCCTTCTGTTATATAGCTTATTTATGGGTGACGACCACCAAATTGGTTTCTTATTTTTGGAGGAGTGCATCTTGGTTTTATTTGGGATGTTTCGATCCATGCATCCCTGTAGATGCTCATAGAATGCACTTGTAAATGATTCGGCAGATTGTATAGCATTATCCTATAGCAAGGGGGCTTTGGAACTTTCCACTTTGGTCTTGGGAAGTACGCAGTTTGCTTTTGAAAATGTCTTCACAGTGGTTTCCTTGACTGGGGGAGGTGTGGATGTCCAGTGTGATTACTTTATGATCTGATATTACCAGCGAGGGGTTTATCTCTGTTGTGGAACACTGGAACCCCATGTTGATGATGATCAGGTCCAGTATGTTGTCACCTCTAGTGGGCATGGTGGCCAGCTGTTCCAGGGTGTTTGAGTTTTTAAACTCTAGGAAACATTGGGCAAAGGCATTGTACATGAGTAATTCTCCCACTCAATGTTTGGGTAGTTGTAATCTCCTCATATAATGATGTTTGATAGGACCTTTATATTTTCCACTGTTCTCATGAATACTGAGTGAGGTTCCTGAGACAAGGTAGGTGATCTGTAGCAGGCTACAATCTGATAAGCAGCTTTGCCCAATGTTAGTTGCACTTGCATGGTCTCCAAAGCCTCATGCTGTGCCACTAACCTGAAGGTGTGGGTATCCATAAGGTAAATGGATACACCCCTTCCTTTTGTATTTCACTCGTGGTTTTGGGGCTGAAGATCAGAGGGATTGTGAGTGTTTTACGTGGAGCATGTCCAACAGCTCTGTGTTTGACATAGCTTTGTATGTTAGGCAGAGATCACCTCTGAGTAGGCGATATGCGAGAGAGTACAGCTGGAGCATTTTGAGATGGTCTGTGTATGGCATGTATTTCAGGCCGCTAATGCTCTTTGTAAGGTATTGCTGCAGGCTTTCCAGTTGTTGTAGTTGTCTTGTGAGGTACATAGCAAAAGGGGCGTTATACTCTATTATGGATCTAGTGAGTGATGAGTAGAGGGGAACAATGTCCTCTTCTATTCTGCATGAGACACCTTTTGTGATGAGGTGTGCCACATAGAAGGATTTCCTGACTACTGTGGGGAAGTGATTATCACAGGTGTGTCCACTGTCCACCTGTGACCCAAGGTCTCTTATCACACTTTCAGTGTTAAGTATACTACCGCCTATGTTGTAGTTCATGGCTACAGAGTTTTTACCAAAGGGGATGACAATGCACTTTTTGGCATTGAGCTTGAGGCCATGGCTTTGACACCAGGCATCTGTCTCAGTGAGGCCCTTTTGTAGGATGTCCACATCTTTAGTATTTACAATTATGGCTCCTAGTTTGCAGTCATCTGGAAACTTCATTAGCCACAGACCTTACATGTTAAAGTTTACTTCAGGGAAGTAGATACAAAACAGGACAGGATTCAGGACTGAACCCTGTAGTACTGCACTCGGCACTGGTCCAAAGTCATACTTGGAGTCTCCTACTTTCACAGTGTGTGTTCTGTCAGTGAGCCAGTTGGCAACCCATCTTGTGACATAGTAATTTATACCTAGTTTAGTGGGTTTATCTGTAACTCCAGAGTGGGGGATGGTGTTGAAAGCCATGGCAAGATCTACATAGGCTGTGCGAACCACCTTACCCTTGTCTACAGTTATGGTGACTGCTTCAATGTCATCTATCAAGTTTAGGAGACATGATCTGCATTTTACAAACCCAACATGGTTGTGGTCCAGAGTTTGGAGATTACCAATGTCTTTTTTTATAAGTTGTATGATGATACATTTCCATGGCCTTGCAGAGCAGGCTCATCAGGCTAATGGGGCACTAGTTCCTGGGGTCCGTGGTGTCTCCACCCTTGTGTAGTGGGATAACCATCGCTGTGCAACATTCAGCAGGCACAAAGCCTGAGGTGAGGCTATGACTGAACATGTACGTCGGTGTGGTGCCTTTCCGTTCTGTAGTTTGTGTAGAACACAGCCTGGGAAGTTATCTGGTCCCATGGATGCTGTGATACTGGCTTTGGAGGGTGTTTTTTACCTGTGCAGCCGTGATGACAGCAACTTTGCAGTCTTGCATTATAGAGATGTGCTCTTTAATGGGTGGGGGTGGTGGTAAAGTTAGCACTGATCCTATCTGCCAGGATGTTGGCAATATCAGTTGGGTCTGTATATTTAGTGCCATTGAGCTGTAACTCAGAGCAGATCTGAGTGTTGCCATGACATGGACCTGTCTGTTGGGCAGAGATCTTCTGAGCAGACAGTATGCAACAGAGTACAGATTGAGTTAAATTCAGTCTTGTTGCATGGGGCAACTGTTTGAGGCCAGTAATCCTCTTGTTGAGGTACTTCAGTGGTCTTTCCAGCTGCTGAAATTGCCTAGTCAGATTCATCGCAAGTGTGTTGCGGTACTCTCTGACGGGTCTTATGACTGATGAGTAGAGGGAACCTCCTTTGACCTACATGCAAAGATCTTGGCAGTTTGTGGGAACACATAGCATGATTATCTGACCACTTTGTGAATGTGTTTCTGGAAGTAGAGATGACTATCCACATGTGTCCATAGATCCCTTATTATCACCTCCATATTTAGGGTGTTGGCACCTATGTGGTATTTGTATGACTGTAGCTCGAGGCCATAATTTTGACACCACATCTGTCTGACTGACACCCTTTTTAAGGATATCTCTGTTGTCCCAAACATCGATTATGACAACTTTTTGGTAGTCATCCACAAACTTTGCTAAACACAGCCCTCGTGTGTTTGACTGTATTTCTGAAAAAGTATACACCAGGCAGGAGGGGTCCCAGGACTGAGCCATGGGGGCAGCAGTTGTTACCAGCTTGTACAGGAGACCACAATTCTTACCTTGTGTGATCTATCTGTGCCCCAGTTGGCAATCCATCAGATAACAGACATATGTATGCACAGGTAGTTGATTTTGTGGATACGACATGTGTCTGGGATGTTGGCAAAGGGCTTTTCAAGGTCTATGTGGGGCATGTGTAGCTCATTTCATTGATCTATGTCCTGGGTGACTGCCTTGAAAACAGTCTAGCAAGTTTGGGAACCATGATCTGCCCCTGACCAAACCAAAATTGGTAGGGTTGGGTGTTTGTAGGCTCCCAATAGCTCTGTTTATGAGTTCCATCATGATGGACTCCATGGCCTTGCAGATCAGGCTTAATAGGCTTATAAGACAATAGTTCCCATGGTCTGTTGTCTGCCAACACTTGTGGAGTGTGCCAAATGTTGCTGTAACACATTCAACAGTTTCATATCCTGTACAGAGGGTGAGGCTCAACAGACTGTTCAGGTGCAGGGTCTGTTTGTTCCGGAGTTCACTTGTGACATAGCTAGGGAAACAATGTAATCCCATAGACGCCATGTTTTCAGGTTTGGAAGGAGCTGTTTACCCATTCTGTATGTGATATCTGTGCTTCATAATCTCCAGGTATGATGATAGGGCCTTTTGGCAGTGAGAGGGGGGGTGTATGTATGAGCCTGTCTGACAGGATGTTGGCAATGTCAGTCATTTACAGTTTGCACTGACTCAGGACATATATGAGTGTACATTGCTATTTATGACATAGCGGAAGGAAGCATCATGGTTCTCTATGGACTCCTTCACAGATTCTTTTGCCAGAACATGGATTGGATAATGTTTGGAGTGCACATTGTTTATTGATGATACTGATTGCAGGTTTATTGATCTTCTTTGCTTTTTCAATTTCTGTGAACAACTTAAGTACTTGTGGTACATAGTTTGATTATGACAGGGTTCCAATATATTATATGTGTCTGTTTTCATATAACTGTGTGCACAAGGCAGGATTGGTGAATAGTGACAGGTTCCTGGGGTAAAACATGCAACTGCCAGATATGTGTGGCCCACTGCTGTACTCAGACATGGCCTAAGTGTGTGAGCATGCCCAGTATGACCTTTCAGTATATTGTTGCCTGACATTTGCTTCATTTATTTAAGTGTGTGAGCATGCCCAGTATGATCTTTCAGTATGTTGCTGACTGAAATCCACTACATTTGTTGAAGTGTGTGAGCACGCCCGTTATAGTCATTTATACTATATGTGTGTGGAAAATCAAGTTGTATTTTTACTGCGGGGCTCACCTTTGTGTCATAAATCAACAGGGATCATGCTGTGCCTGCAGGGCTTCCATGAGACACTTTGCATAGACTTATCAACATTTCTACATACAGGGGGACAGCTATTTTTTGTACATTTCTACCTGGGGGCACACCTGATTGTTACTGTGGGTGTACATAGGATGAGGGGTTCACCTGACACTTATACACATTTGCTAGGCCTGCACTGCTATGTAAGGTACACCATTTCAGTCTGTACTGTTGCATATCGTACTGGTTTGAGGCATACTACTGTACTACAGATCTTAGCATCCAATGTCACGTATATTAGATTGCGACTTCATAGCCTACCCAACCCACATCACACCGCCTGGCCTGCTGTTCTCTGTCTGCATAAGCCTGTGGGGGAGGTTATCCATATGCCTCTTTAGGGGCATGATACAGCATTTCTTTGTGCTTGCATTAGTGTACAATTGTCCTGCTGTGTCTGTGCCAGTGAAATGCTGTCATGGCTTAGTGGTTCAGTATCCTGGGTTCGAGCCCTGTCACTGCTTTTTATTTTCATGCTGGGCAGACCAGACTGCTTAAGGAACAGTAAAACAAATATGAGCATGTTTACCTGACTTTGCTCAACTTTGCCCGACTTTGCCCGACATTGCTCAATGTTGCCTGACGTTGCGCTAGTTAGCGCGGGCAATTTTGTTTACATATACTAAATAGTGGTAAAAGCTGCATAGCACTGCTTTATATTGCTTAAAACATGGCAATCATGCCTCAGGTGGTGCTGCAGGGCTGCCTATGTTGGATGCACATAGTACACTCCCTATACATGTTTGAAAACAGGTAGTGTCAAGTTAGGCATCCCTTTTATTTTATGTGCGAGTCAGAGAGAGGTATCATTTCCAGGGTTCCTACTGAGCCATTGTATGTGCTATGCGTTGCCTCTTTTCAAAGGCCAAGGCATACTGGGCACGCCTCCTTTTGCCTACTGGGGCAGGCTCAGGTTTTTCCTCCTCCGAGTCATGCTCTGCCTGTGATGGCCTTGGCAATGGTGGGGGGCTGTTTGGCCGTGCCCCATGCTGTTCTTGCTGCAGCTGTTTTCGCAGGATCATATTGTGTAGCATGGCACATACCATGACAATTTGGGTACATGTAGTTGGTGAGTACTGCAAGGCTCCACCAGATGTGTCCAGGCACCGGAACCGTGACTTGAGCATCCCAAACACATGCTCGATTACATTTCGTGTTTGTGCGTGTGCCTCATTATGGAGTTCTTGTTCAGGTGTGTGTGCATTTCTGATGGGTGTCATCAGCCACGGCTCCAGTGCATATCCAATATCCCCCACTAGGTGACCGTCAGGGATGTCCCCATTGGCAAATGTCTGGTACAGCTGCATCAGATGCCAGATATGGGAATTGTGGTATCTTCCAGGGCAGCCAGCACACACATTCAGTATTATGCCCTGGGCATCGCACATGACCTGGCAGTTGATGGAGGGGAAGCCCTTGCGGTTGATGTAGGCCCTACCCCGCTCAAAAGCTGGGGCTTTGATGTGTATGTGCGTAAAGTCTATTGCACCCACTACCTCAAGGTATTCCGCTATTTGCTGGAAAAGACACATATTGCTGGCTAATGCCTCACAGGAATTGGGGAAATATACATGATCACCGACATGTGCTGACATGGCATTCAGGAACTGGTGCAGTACCCTGGATGCTGATGCCTGTGAAATCCCCATCATATCACCAGTTGGTCTCTGGAAGGTACCTGTTGCTAGTATTCTTAGGCCAACACATACCTTGGTTTCCACTGGGATTGGTTCCCCTCTGTTGGTTCTGTGTGTGAGGCGTGGCCTGCACAGCTCAACAGTTTTCTGCAGGAGGTCTCTGTCCACTCTATAGCACTCCACTATCTCCAGCTCATGTAGCCCCTGGTAGGTTACCCTGGGTCTATACACTCTTCTCCGTCTCCTCACTGTGGGTTGCTCAGCAGCATTTGCAATGACACCACCCTCAGCATCTTGCACATGTTGGCTTATAATAGCAATGGCAGCCCCTAACATTTTTTTTGTCTGAGTTAAGCTTTTTAAGTTTTCACTCTTTGTATACTGCAGTGTTGCAATGTTTTTGAGAAAAACATGGGGGAATGTTGTTTGCAGAGTTTTAAGTGTTGGGCTGGGCTAGTGTACTGCCTGTGTAATTGGCTGATTCTGATTTATTTCACCTGGCAGCTCTGCTAGTTCTCCTTGGTTAACTTCCTACTACTTCTTCTCCTTCCTTTTCCCTTTCTGTTTCCACAAGGGGCAGCGCCGCGCAAACAAGCGCAAACATGCACGCACGAGCGCACATGCATGCACACAGGCTTACACAGGCTTACACAGACTTAGACGGGTGCACACGCGCGCACACAGGCTTACAGGCGCGCACACGGTGTAAGCACGTTTGCAAGAAATTTCAGATATATCCACAGCATACACCTTCGGTTTCTGGGTTTCAGCTAGGACAACTGTAGACACGCCTTTTGCAATCCTGAGCAACTCATGTCAAACACAAGCCACTCTGCTCCAATAAGCTTACAGTCTTTCAGACATACCCCATCATGATGTCACCTATCTTTTACTTTACTACTCTCCTACTCCTGCACTTACACTCTAGGGACATGGCTCACATGCTAGGGAAAATTGGGATTCACTATCCTTATCCTCATTTGCATAGGATTGCCTACTAATGCTTGGTTGCATCTCTCAAACTGAGCTTCCCCTCCTTAGCAACCACTACTCAGTAGCCATGTTGTCTTCAGCCTGCCATTCACCTGCATGGCAGAATAATGTTTTTATTAAACATGCCTATTTTTGGCTATTTTTTAATTATTTTCTGGTTTTTAAAGTGCCGCATGTTTGCGCAGCACTGCACTATGCTTAACATCGGAGATTGGGGAAAAAAAATAAAAATGAATTTTTATTAATTTTCAACCTATAAAAATGCCAACGGCCTTATATTTGGCCATTGGCATGCTTCCTCAACTAGATGCATCCTTTATTTGGAGCTGTCATAGCTACGTTTAGCTATTTGCAGAACGGTACTCCGTTACCAACGGAGTACATTTCTGCAAATAACACTGCTCTTCCATGGACAGGCTAGTGGTTCCTGGATCGCAAATTTACCTTATTTCCATACATTTCAGCAGCAAATGAGGTAATTTGTATACCATAACACTGTCTGTGCAAGAGTAGTTTTAGGAGCTCTCATGCACGCCCCTGCCTGCTATTGCTGAATTTCTCGGCAGACATATTGCCTGTCTGACGTCTTACACTACTCTTAGACTCCATGCAAGCCTTTTGTGAATCCGGCCCAGTGTATTTACCAGTAAAGCAAATGACACCTAGTTATAGATATAAAGGAGCATGGAGAAGCTACCTCTTACTGATGAAAGATGATGTAGGTTCTCTTGTCTTCACTGGCTCCTGCCAGCAAGCTTGTGTTACCTACTGAAGTTGTAACAAGATCTGTAAAAACTTTACAGTGCCAGAGACCAGGCTGATATCCTTTTTTTTTATTATCTATAACACCATGCTTGTTTCCAAATGCTGACATGGTTATGCCATCCTTATAAAAAGAGCTATACTGATAAGTCACCAAACTAAAACAGATTATGGGACAGGTACATATACTGTTCCAAGCAGTATGCCAATAAAATTAATTGTCCCTCCAAGCAAGAACCAAATTTGATAGGGATCCTATTGATGAGTAAGTCTTTCTTTCATAATCACACAGGCAATTCAAATTCATGATTTCTGAATAGACAAACAAAAACAAGAAACTCTACTTGTCTAATATGTTGATACCTAGTTTTGGAATTTAAAGAAACTTGTGGTTTCTTGCTTACGGTTCTTTTCTATTATGGTCATACAGGGAAAGCTCAACCTCTAACAGGGTACTACAATACCATCCACAGATTTTAAGATTTATTAGTGAACCTTAACTTTACAAACCTGAAGTGGTCTGTGAAGGTAAAAGTTTTTCATAAATAGTATAACTAAAGGCATATAGTCATGTTCAGTAATTTGAATTAGTATATATGAAATAAATTATAAAAAATAATGATGGATACTATCTACAAATCAGTGAAAAACAATGCCAATACTATCTACAAATCAGTGAAAAGCAATGCCAATTCAGTCACAATAAGTTTGTCACCTCTCTTTCATTATATTGAGCCATATAAGCCTCTTTTATGTAATATAATGGCCAAACATAATTTCTACCACAAATTACTAGTTCCTTTACATTTATATGTAGTCTTCCAAACATGGGTGGAAATATGTATTGTTTTAACCTTTGTGGTAATTGCCCCTCCAGTCGGTCAGAAAAAGTTGCACTTTACTTACCTTGTCCATGGAATTTGTAGCTCTTTGCATGAAATCTAACACTGTTATAGATATAAATTGCCAGTACAGTGATGACACATTCCTCATGAGCTTAATAATGATCCACCAACTCAAGAAATGGTCTGGCAAACTTCAGTACAAAATTTAAGAATGCTAACTCTTGATTGGATGGTTCTGTTGGTGTACAGGCTAAAGATCTTAATATCATGCCAGTGACTTGAGTTTGACTTGTAAGCCTACATACATAAGAAGCCAGGAAGGGAGAGGAATGAAGCAAATGCAGTCCTTCTTTTCTACTTTGAGAAGAGTATGGAATTCATATCACTTTGGGCTGCCATGTAGCAAAAGCTAGCAGTACAGACACTGCAATATAATGTACTGTACACATAACAGAATCATAAGGAATATAAAAGTCTTTGAACTGTTATCACTGTAATGGTCTCGGATCTATCTTCTCTTCTGTCATCACTCATTCCAGTAATAGCAGTGCACAATCAGTGAACAAATTAGACTTGATAACATTATATTGGGATATTTTCAGACAGGCTTTGTAGCCATCTTGTTCAGGGGAATGAAAAATGACTTGTGCTAACTCTTGTGGAAAGCATTTATTCCCAGAGAAAACAGTGTGGTAAGGTTTACCCAACAAACTTAATAGTCTTCAAATATCCCACTCCAGGGTTACTGCAGTTAAATGAAAAAAAACAAAAAAATAGGAGTTGGCTTTCTTTTATATTCAGCCAAACTGAACCATACTGTTTAATTATGTGTTTGCAGCTAATTATTAGAGGGAAACTGAAAGCACACATGGAGGCTTTGAACTATTTCTTTATTGTTTAATTGTTTACCTACTTTGAGAAAACATGGAGCATACAGCAGTATTGACAGTCAATTCATTCATCAAATAATTTACTTCTAAAGTCACATATTATTGCTTCAACAAAAAACCTAACATCACTAATGATTTCAAAGTTTTAATGAGTAATCTGAACTGTGCAACAGTAAGCTGCACAACTCAACATACCAAAAAGTTTCAATGAATAGGAAGCAGGACTGAAATACCTTGGTCTAAATATGTTATGAATAAGTACTGAATCATTGATTTGTATACATGTTTGTGGTTTCATTTGATGGTATAGCATAAGGACGCACACATGATACTCTACTCCATGTGCTAAAACTCCCTGCTAATTCTTTTCACCATACAAGACTAAACTCAACCGGATGATCTACTGAAATTGTGTTCTGTGGTCTGCAAAACCATCTATGCAATAGTAACATTGTTTTATTTATTTTATTTGACATTTGTTTACCAGGAAAGTTCGACTGGGATAATATCCACTTGTTAGCAGTGTCCCGGGGAGAAAAGCTTCACATTGACATAATATGTTTACAGTTAAATAAAGTTATTTTACAAAACCTCTCAGAAAAAAACAACATATTAACTAAGTAATATGTCTACCTGAAGGAACTGAATGTCCCTATGACTACAAGGATTATCATGAGTTGTGTGTCTGTTAAACAGAAGTTGTAGTCCACATAATTTACTTAAATGTTTTTGTTCACGGACTCCACTGGCAGCAAACTTGGTTAAGGAACCAACCCAGAGGGTTGAATTGTCACATAAAATCGTTTATTTGCTGTTTTGTTTGAAATTACTACTGAAAGTTCATTTGAAACATTTTCATCTATTTGTCCATGTTCCGCTGTTCATACTGCTTCTGCTGGTTCCTCTGGTTCCCTTGATTGTAATTTTTCCTCTCCTGGTTCACATTGTAATTCCCTCTGTTCCTTTGAGGAACAGAGGGAATTACAATGTGAACCAGGAGAGGAAAAATTACAATCAAGGGAACCAGAGGTACCAGCAGAAGGGGTCTATATTAGAAAATCAAAGTTTCACAACTTCAAATGTTCTAATATCGACCCCTATTCAGAGAACGCTGAAAATAGCGAAGCTGCAGAAAACAAAATTTTTTCCAAAGGAAAGAATTCGGTTGTCCATTTCTGCCGCTTCGCTATTTTCCGCACTGTGGTGGAAAGTTACGGGACGGGTTCAGGTAAGTGTGCAATTGGACGTGGGTTAGGCGAGTTAGGGTTAGGGTGCGGGTCAGGTAAGTGTGCGATTGTGTGGATGTGAGGGTTAGGGCGGGTTAGGTGAGTTAGGGTTAGGGTGCGGGTCAGATAAGTGTGCGATTGTGTGGACATGAGGGTTAGGGCGGGTTAGGTGAGTTAGAGTTAGGGTGTGGGTCAGGTAAGTGTGCAATTGTGTGGACGTGAGGGTTAGGGCAGGTTAGGTGAGTTAGGGTTAGTGCGCGGGTGAGGTGAGTGTGCGATAGTGACGGACCTTAGGGTTAGGGTTTGGGTTAAGGTAAGTGGATAGTTAGTGGTGTATGTACAGTTTAGTGTAGGGTTAGATTTAAGATTTTAGATGTATGTGTGTGGACTGCTGTTTATTTGGTGTGCTTGTGTTGTGTGTATGTGCTTCGGAACAGCGAATTTATTCTGCATGTTCGATGTTGTCAGCTTTTGCTGAATAGGGGTCGATATTAGAACATTCGAAGTTGTGAAACTTCAATGTTCTAATATAGACCCCAGCAGAAGCAGTATGAACAGTGGAACATTGACAGATAGATGAAAATGTTTTAAATGAACCTTCAGTAGTAATTTCAAACAAAACAGCAAATAAAGGATTTTATGTGACAATTCAACCTTCTGGGTTTGTTCCTTAACCTAGTTTTCTGCCAGTGGAGTCCATGAACTGCTTTTGTTTCAGTTCTGAGTTTACATTGTGTCTTTTGTGTTTTTTTTTAATGTTTTTGTGTGAAGTGGAATAAAACACATGTGCGTACTATGCTTACTGGTGTGCCCCTCCCAATTCAAGACTGAGCCACTAGTTACCCTTAATCCTTGCAGTATGTTATTTTTGTGAATTTCACGGGTAACCCCTTAAAATGTTTATTAATGCAATAGCTAAGAATAATAGCAATATTGTCATACTTGTGTGAATATCTGGAAAATGGAGTAAGTACATGCTACTACATGGGGCTTGATTCCAAAAGTAAGTAAAAATGCCATGACAGTAGTTACTCAATGCCTGAGTTCAAAAGATTGGACTGTGTCAATTCCCATTTGGTGAATGCTAATGGGGACTGTCAGAGCCCTATGTCCAGTTCAAAAATGAGAATCAAGCTCACATCATCAAAATAATTTGGCATTGTATATTGGCAGGACTTACTGATGTACAAGGCCAAATCATTGGCCAAGCTGATGAAACTGAATGGACTTTTCAGTGAGGTGAAAACGTTACCCTTATGTGGAACGATGTACTGCTTTCAGGATGGGTATGAGTAATCTTTTGTTAATAACAGATGTGTCCTCCCTGATTGTTAATGGCTCTGAATACCTGTCCCTCTTCCTGTATGGGGTAAATGAAGGCATGACAGCCATACTGTTTGCCAAATCTGCATTCACGAATTCACCCTATAGGAGAAGCCCTTGCACTGGATGGCCTCATGGCTTTGCAGCAGCACCTGTAGGTCAAACCTAGACCTGCTGTCTGTGATAGCTGCATTCTCACCACATAAACAATGGGACAGGTATGCTGTTGGTCCTCCATGGGGACACAGACTGTAGAGGTTTTAAAAAGAGCAAACTTTGAGTAATTTCCACTGTAAATCTGATGACATTCAAATCACAGAAATGGCCACTCAAACTAGCTTCCTCCTCCTTCAGCACATCTCCACCTGAATGTCGAACTTGATACTTCAGGCAGTGTGACTTCTCACCATGTACTGCCTTTGGCATCATTTTCCTCTTATAGTTTGAGCTGTAGCAATGCTGCAACAGCCCATTGAATTCACTTGGCAACCTCACTGCTTTTGGGATTTAAATAAGTTTTCACTGCCAATTTAAAACTCTGAAATACAAAACTGAACACCTGTTTCCTCCTTTGGAACTTGACATAGGGTTCTGCCAGTCTTATTAACATGTGCACCAGTCTTATTAACATGTGCTGCTTAAGCACTGCTAGAGCCCTATATTACAAAATCATCTACTGAGTAACTGCTTGAGTTGTGAGTAATCCCAAGAGCAAAACATTTTGGAAGCCAAACATTATTCCATACATAATACTTTCTTTTAAAATATGCTTCAATGTTTTTCTACAATTACAATTCTGAGTAATTTTTCAAACTCACCACATAGTCACATATTCTGTAATAAGAATCAATATTATAAGTCTGAACTACTTTTCAAGGATAAGGATTAAAATCATGTTTTAAGAGTTTAGCAGTTACACATGATTTATTTTTAACTGGGCTTCTCAGGCTAGAGGATATTTTCATTAAAGTGTAAGGTCTCAAATCTGTACAAACTTTGAAGGACTGTTCTCCATCTGTCCTTCAGTCTTACTAGAAGGAAAAACAGTATCCTGATGTTTCAGTGTTACTTCCAATTCTGGAATTTAGCATCCAATGCAGTCTAAACATCTAGAGGTCTTATTGATTTACTTTCTCTTCTAGGTTTGTCACATATTCACAAAATCACAAAATCAGTGTGCCTCACAGTCACAGCCCTTAAGGCCAAACAACACACCAAATACACTTGTTATAGGGGACTCTATTGTCCGGCACACTGACATCCCGCTCACCAGACTGAACAAGGAGAAGGTCACTATAAGCTGCCTGTCGGGTGCCAGGATCCGCCACATAACGCAAGCACTCAGGTCACTCCAAAGCAAGTACAAGTATGACTCCGTCATTGTCCATGCTGGTGTGAATGACCTGAGACGTACCTCCCTGGACTACATGAAAAGAGACATAGAGGAGCTCTCTGACCATGTAGCCCAGGCTGGTATGACCCTGACCTTGAGTAGCATCTTGCCCTCACCAAGAATGATGCCACAGTATAAAGACAAAATGATCAGTTTCAACAATTGGCTAAAGTATTGGTGTCATTCAAAGGGGATCCAGTGTCTGTCAGCCTGGGATGACATGCTCGACAAGCCACGTTGCTTCGCTAGGGACGGCTTGCACCTGTCACCCTTAGGCTTTTGTATACTGGCCAAGGCTCTTGCCACTCCCATAGTGCCTTTTTTAGGCAAGGCTCAAAGGACAAACCCACCTCCATAGACAACTCAAGGATAAAAAAACTAAAGGTAATGCTACTCAATGCCAGAAGTCTAAATCTCAAGATGCATGCACTCGAGGCTCTCCTCAGTATGGAGAAAATCGATGTCTGTGCAGTAACAGAAACCTGGTTCAAGGCTCCTGAGAGCATCCCAGCACTACCAGGTTATAACTCATACCATGTGTTTCGGCCCCAAAACTCGGACCGAAGCACAAAAGGAGGGGGAGTATCTATATTCATCAAAGATACCTACACCTCCAGGTTAGTGGCACTGCACAAAGCATCAGAAACCATCCATGTGCAACTAACAGCGGGCAAAACTGCCTTCCAGTTTGTAGCCTGCTACAGAACACCCTCCCTATTACAGGAACCCCACTTGGCATTCCTGAGAACACTGGAGAATATGAAGGTCTCTCCAAACACTATGTTATTGGGTGACTTCAGCTACCCAAACATTGACTGGGAAAACTAGTCATGCCCAAACACCCTCGCCCAACGGTTCCTTGAATTTATAAACTCTAATGCAATGGAACAACTGGTCACCACTCCCACAAGAGGGAACAACATATTGGACCTGGTCATCACCAACATGGGGACTCTATGTTCCACACCAGAGGTAAACCCCTCATTGGTAAGATCAGACCATAAACAAATTTCCCTGGACATCCATATCCCGTCCCCACCCCCAGCCAAGGAAATCACTGTAAAGAATTTCTCAAAAGCCAACTTTGCACTTCTCAAGACTGAGGTGGAATCCTTCAAAGCCCCTGGGCCAGAGGATAATACAGCCCAATCCGCAGAATCCTTTACAAATGCATTCTATGAGCACCTGCAGGAATGCATGGATTGTGCTATCCCAAATAAAACCAAGACTCACTCCACCAAAAACAGGAGACCGGTCTGGTGGACCCCAGTCATAAATAAGCTATACAACAGAAGGAGGAAGCTACTACATGACAGAGCAAAATCCCAAAAAGGGAAGGGATCTCTGATCAGTATTAGCAAAAAACTTCGATCCCTCATAAAATCATCAAAGGCCAGTTTCGAAAGAAAAATTGCCCTAGACAATAAAGATAATCACAAGGCCTTCTTTAGTTATGTCAGGAACATGGGCAGAAACTCCCAGATATGCTCTGAATTGTTGCATAACGGTACAAAATATACCGAACCTACAGACATAGCCAACATCCTGGAAGACAGATTCAGCACAAACTCCCCCCCCCTTCCCCCCCAAAGGAGAAAATGCCTATCCCAACTGAATGTAACCTCCCTAACATCACAGATGCACAGGTAAAAGCTGCCCTCTCCAAAGCAAAAAACACAGTATCTATGGGACCGGACGGTGTCCCAGGCTGTGTCTTACATGAGCTCCAAGAAGAACTGAACCCTCACATTAAGTCACTGTTCAAACTTAGCCTTACTACAGGATATGTACCCAAAGAATGGCATACAGCTACAGTGGTCCCACTCCACAAAGGTGGTGCCACAACGGACCCCGGAAACTATCGCCCCATAAGCCTGACTAGTCTGGTCTGTAAAGCTATGGAGTGTATTATCATGGAACTCATAAACAAAGACATTGGGAGCCTCCAGACACTGGACCCTACCCAATTCGGCTTTGTTAAGGGCAGATCTTGCCTCTTAAACCTAGTTAATTTCTTTGAAACAGTTACCAAACCCATAGATGAGGGCAAGGTAGTCCACACAGCCTACCTGGACCTCGCAAAAGCCTTCGACACAATACCCCACTCGGGCATCATAAATAAGCTTACCAGCTTAAATATCAACCCCTATATCACAAGATGGGTTGCAAACTGGCCCAGAGATTGAACCCACATGGTCAGAATCGCAGGTGCCATGTCTGAATCCAAACCAGTTACAAGTGGCGTCCCACGGGGCTCAGTTCTGGGACCTCTCTTGTTCGGTATATACTTCTCTGATGTTCAGGCTAACACAGGGGAATTATGGCTGACAAAGTTTGCAGATGACTGCAAACTGGGGGCCATAATTGAATCTCCAGCTGACACAAGCATCCTCCAAAAGGGTCTCACAGAGATGGATGCTTGGTGCCAGAGCCACGGCCTCAAGCTAAATGCTAAAAAGTGCATAGTCATCCCCTTTGGGAAAAACAAGGTGCCCACAAATTACCACATAGGTGGTAATCCATTAAGTACAGAAGAAGTAATTAGAGATTTGGGGACCAACGTAGATAGTAATCTCTCCTTTGATAATCACGTTGCCAAAGTGGTTAGAAAGACCTTCTATATAGCCCACCTTATCATGAAAGGGTTTGCATCTAGATCAAGAGAGGTCATTGTGCCCCTCTACTTGTCACTCATCAGGCTCATAATTGAATACAATGCCCCTTTTGGGATGTACCTTACCCGACACCTGCAGCAACTGGAGAGACCCCAAAAGTACCTCACCAAGAGGATCATGGGCTACAAACAGATGTCCTATGCAGCTCGACTAAAGAAACTCCAGCTCTACTCAGTTGCTTACCGCCTACTCAGAGGCGATCTATGCCTGACGTACAAAGCCATGTCAAACCCAGAATTAATGGACATGCTCCACCTCAAAAAATCTAAGTCCCTTAGAGCTACACGCTCCAGGGACCTAAACCTCAGCACAAAAATAAATAGGACATGCTGGAGGGACAGATTCATTTCCTAGAGGCTCCCCTCACTCTGGAATAGAATCCCAATTCATGTTAGACATAGCCCCTCGCTGACCCTCTTCAAGCGAAATCTGGACGTGTGGATGGGAAATCGCAAATTCACCCCTGGGATCTCTTCTGTGTCCCTGCTAGACAGAGGCACAGTAAACTAATCTTAAAAGGGTACCTTCTGTGACCTACTTTACAGAGGCACAGTAGGCTAATCTAATAGGGAGGCGGAAGCCAAATACACTCTGGCTAGGCTTATAAATGCCCTAGGGCAGATAGCCTAGTATCTACCTATGAACCTATGAACCTATTCAGTTTGCATCACCAAAAATAAGGGTTACATTTTTGTCAGAAAATTTCAACTAGTTTCATGTTTCGAAAGCTTTAATTACTTACACAAAATTTGACTAACATTTTAGCCAGAGGTGTTACTAGACATTCTGGTGGCCAGGGCTGTCTTCTAATCTGACACCCCCCCCCTCCACAACTTTCAGTTGAGGACCAAAAAATTGCTCTTTAGGCTAGAAGACTAAAATTTAAAAAAAATAGTACGCTAATAACAAAAAAATATAGACTTTTGTCTTTTAAACTATGACAAACTGCTTGCTAGATTTGTAGCAAGCAGCTGCTACAATTTAATCTTGCCATACATGGAGCATTGAAGTGCTTCAGAGTGAATGTAATATCAGCATTCAAATGCTATTATTGATCGAACACCAATTGGTTTCTGCTAACTGCCTCCCCTAATTCTTTGCACCAAGGGTAACAGCCTTCTTCAGCTAACCCTAGCTATACTTCTGGTCTTAGATAATGGAAGATTTAGGTGGGAGAGGATGTCAATGAGTGGCTGCTGCTAATTTACAAGTCCTGTGGGGATGGATTACTGATTCTGGTCATGTTGGTGGAGGCCTGCAGGCTGTGGTCTAGCTAGTTATTGCTGTTCCCACAGCTGTTCCCTCCTGAAAAGAAAAGATCTTGTTCTTCTCAAGTCACGACTTGTCAGTTGTAGCAAGCTGTTGCTACACTTTATACCACATATTGAACAGTACAGTGCTCACTTTTGATTGCAGATGCAATACTGGCATTTATTTCTAAGTGCAGGAATGCAATGAAGATTGATTGGAATTGACAATCGTATCCCCTAACACTTTGCCCCTGGGGAAGCTATCCCCTTCACCCCAGCTGTGCTATGCTAGGTCCTTCAGGCAATGAATAGAGGTATTGAGTGGAGATGTGAGCTTGTTGCAGCTAGGTTGGCAATTATAGCCCTCTGCAGAGTGTGTGTGTGGAAACATACACGTGTTGAGGGAGGTGATGGCTGAGCTTTCCATAGTGATGTAGGTGTTCACATCAGCCACCAGGGGGTGGGGTCATGGCCATAATTAGAAAAAAAGCTCCAATGGCTGCTAGAATTGTGGCTCTAACATCACTTCTTACATCTGGGGAAATGAATGGTCTGAGAACAGCTCTCATTCTGAGAGGAATACATGGACCCACAGACTACTGCTAACACAAACCTGACATCATAGTGCACATGATGCTTATGTAACTTACTGTTATGCTGTGGAAAAAGGGCCTATGTATACATTAATAGCTGCTCTTTCATAGTCTCACAGTAGATCAATAATGTGTTGACTGTTAGAATTCAATTTATGTGTATAATATTCATCTCGCCATGTCCTTCTCATTAGCTGTATCATTCTCATGGTCATTCTAACTGTACATGAATAAGACACAGTGGACGGGAAAATTGAGTCAGCAGGCAGATGAGTTTGTTAGTCTCTTACTCTTCACAGAGCCCATTTTCAAGTCCAAACAAAATATTTTAATGTTGGATCACTAAGTAATTACTTCCATACAGTACACTGATGCTAAAAGTTTATACAATGCTTTTGGATGATAGTTTATGGTAGCCACTGGGACACTGTTACACAGTTCATTTTGGAAATACTATATGTTCATTGAGTACACTTTCTCTTTTAGTTGTATATAGAGACTGACTTGTTTTAATCGGTAATACCAGGTCTGTTTTCAAGACAGGATATTCTTGGCTGTGTGTTTTCTATTGTAAAATCATTAGTATTTGCTTATTTTTATACAGTAGGCTCACCTCAAATGTAAAAGTCAGCTGTATTAATAAATCTTGTGAGTTTTTAATATTTAACAACATCGCACGTAAGTTTTCTTACTCTTGCACATTTCTTTTTGTATACTTCTCAAAGTTACCTGGTTAATGGATAAAGTCATTCTATTGCTCCTAGTGTCCTTAATTACATGACACATAAAATGTTTGCCTATTCATAGGTTCATAGGTAGGTACTAGGCTATTGGCACTAGGGCCTATATAAGCCTAGCAAAAAAGGTACCATGGCTTTTGCCACCCAAGAAAATTATTTTCCTGTGCCCCTGTCGAGCAGAGCAACAGAAATTATCCCCGGAGTGAATTTCCTATTTCCCATCCAATCATCAAGAATTTTCTTGAAGAGTGCTAGTGAAGAGCTTTGTTTGATATAGATAGGTAGTTTGTTATATTGTACTTCCCTGACATGTTGGATGTTATGTAGTCCAATCTCGCCTTCATTCTTACCCCTGGGTTCAAAGCCAAACCTCGGCTCTGACTCGGCCATACTCAAGCTCAAAGTCTTCAATTGGCTCGTGGCTAAGAGGTATCCCATCATGCAACAGGCCTATTCCCCAGATCTCATTTGCTACTCGTTACGCTTAGACGTGGTCTCTCTTCTGGCCATGGCTAAGTATACTTTTTTCTAAATTTTTGGCTATTTGTTGCTCAAAAAAAAAAAAAACAAAAAGCTATTTTCATAGCTATTGTGTGTGTGTGTCTCTCTTTCTGGTTGTGTGGCCTTTTTGTTGGCCATTTTTGGTATCCCATTCTATTCTGATAGCGGATACATGCAAGCAGGATCTACACTGGTGTCTTCAGGCCAGCAATCTCAACATGGGCAAGCCTTTTGTCCCATCTTCTTCAGTTGCCATGGTGACTACGAATGCCTCCCAGATCGGGTGGTGGGTCATTATCTCGGCAGGACAGTCCAAGGCACATGGCAGGATCATGAGACCCATTTGCATATCAATGTCTTGGAGATGAGAGCAGTGCCATTAGCACTGCAAGCACATCAGAGCTTTCTCCCTCTAGGGAAAATTGCAATCCACTCAGACAACATGTCAGTAGTATGGTATCTGAACAAGCCGGGAGGAACCAAATTATACCCCCTTTGCAGAGAGGCACTTCAAGTTTGGCAGTGGGTGGTATCTTCCCAATGCTTTCTAGTTGCAGCACATATACCGGGGAAGTCCAACGTGATTGCCGACAGGCTGAGCAGAGCTATTTTAATGCCTCACAAGTGGTCCCTGAACAAATATGTTGCAGAGAAGATATTCCACAGATGGGATCAGCCTTGCTGCGATCTATTTGCCAGCCCCTCAATGGCAATTGCAGCAGCTACTTCACCCTTATCCCCCCAGAGGGGGAGACACCCAGGGAAGCTCTGGTTCATGATTGGCCCTCCGGTCTTCTCTATGCCTTTCCACTGTTTCCTCTGATATCAAAGGTCATTCAGAAAGCACAGTCTTTGGGAAGCAAAATGATCCTGATTGCCCCACACTGGCCTCATCAGATTTGGTTTCCTTTCCTTCAACTCTATCTAATGGATGAACCCTGGATTCTGGACCCAGATCCACATCTGCTGACTCATATGTCAGGACAGTTCTATCCCTCCATCCAGACCCTAAAGTTGACAGCTTGGCTGCTCCAGTTCCGGTCATAGTTAGGCTTCATGATTTTTCCCCGGAAGTGGTCCACATTCTGTCATCTTCCCACAAGCCTTCTACCAGGAAGATTTATTCCAGTAAGCGGAAGAGATTCTCCATTTGGGCCCGTGAAAGACATTGATCCTTATACAGCGCCCATTTTGGCAATATTAGAATTTCCTTCTCAACTGTTCAGTCAAGGGGTCAACTGCAGCAACCATTAAAATGCAACTGGCAGTGATTTCTACCTTTCATGTTGCTAATGAGCCCAACCTTATGGCTCATGGGCTTTGTACGGCCTTTCTGAAAGGGACAATGTTATTCTGACCTCCAGTCTTTGATCCAGTAATGCCATGTGACCTCAATTTTGTATTACAGAGGCTCACCTCCACTCCCTTTGAGACAGCAGCTACGTGTGACATTAAATTCTTGTCATGGAAGACAGTATTCTTGGTAGCCATAACTTCAGCTAGGCGGGTCTCTGAGCTCTAAGCTTTATCGATTAAGCCATCTTATTTGGTGTTTCACAAAGACAGGGTCTCCTTAAGAACCAATCCTTCCTTTATTCCAAAGGTTGCTTCTGTTGTCAATATCAACCAATCCATTGAGCTGCCTGTGTTTTTTCCTGAATTTTCTAACAAGGCAGAATTTAAGTTTCATCAGCTAGACGTTCATAGACAATTGCATTTCTATTTACATAGGACAAAATATTTCAGGAAATCAGATCAACTGCTTGTCTCGTTTTCAGACACTAGACTTGGGGTTCCTGTTTCTAAAGTAACCTTGTCTTGCTGGATTTCCAATTGCATCTCCTTTATTTATGCTTCCAATGGCAAAGAATTACCCTTTAAAGTGAAGGCTCATTCTACACGATCTGTGGCTACCTCAACTGCATTGTAGGCTAGGATGTCTATGGATAATATTTGTGCTGCAGCAACATGGGCTTCGCCTCATACTTTTATTAGTCACTACAAATTAGATCTGGTCTCTAGAGGCAGATCTTCCTTTGGTTCCACAGTGCTCAAGAGTATTTTTCACTGAGTCACCCAAGGTCAAGGTGCTAGGGACGCTGTCCCAGGGGTAAGAATGAAGGCGAGATTGGACTACATAACATCAAGAAGTTATGTACTCACCATAAAGTTCGATGTATGTAGTCCATCTCGCCTTACATTCTTACTAACCCCCCTTCCTACCCCCTCCTTGAGGACCTGGAGGTATAGTCTCTAGGTGCCAGTAGTCCTTTCTGTTGGGGTTGTTCTTCTTCTCAGTGCATGTGTGTGTGTGTGTATGTGTGTGTGTGTGTGTGTGTGTGTGTGTGTGTGTGTGTGTGTGTGTGTGTGTGTGTGCATGTGCGCTTGCAGCAAACAAGATCTGGGGAATGGGCTTGTTGCATGATGGGATACGTCTTAGCCACGAGCCAACTGAAGACTTTGAGCTAGAGTATGGCCAAGTCAGAGCCAAGGTTCGGCTCCAAACCCAGGGGTAAGAATGTAAGGTGAGATGGACTACATACATCGAACGTTATGGTGAGTACATAACTTCTTGTTTTCTATCAGACTTTTGTATATTTCTGCTCTATATTTCTTGGCAGCTACAGTATCCTAATACATACATAGTAACATTGTCCTTATAGAGCAGAAATTATTGCATTCTGCCTCATCATATCTGTTTACTGCTACCTGTCTACATAAACATAGTTATGTACAAGATCTGGTTTAGTGTCTTTATTAATGGATGCCCTTTGCTGAGAAAGGCAAACAAACCTATATGTATGGATCCCCTTCAGAAGCTTGAAGTTTCAAAACTTCGAACTTCAGATGGCCGAGACAAGAAGATGTTTTGAATGGAGATCGCCGTAAAGCGTGGAATGAGATATTTACTGTTTTCCTCACTGTAGTGCAATCTTGGAGTTGATATATTTATTTAGCAGGGGGTGTGGGGTATGCAGTAGGGCTTTCCCCCAGAAAAATGTACAAAAAATTGTTTTAATTTATTATTTTGTTTTGTTTTCATAGTTTCAAAACTTTGATCTTCTGCTCTCGGCTGTTTGAAGTTCGAAGTTTTGTAACATCGAGCTTTAGAAGTAGATCCATATGTATATATAGGATATACTGATTTTGATTGAATGACTCAAATGTCAACATTTACAACGTTGACCAGAAAAAAATAACATTGCAAATGTCAACATGTGTTGAATAATGTCCTCAATGCATAAAAAATAAAAACTTAAAAATGCAGCATCCGCAACACCTTATGTAAATTATATATGGTGGCACATCACGAAGCATCAGAGACTATCCATGTGCAACTAACAGTGGGTAAAACTACCTTCCAGTTTATAGCCTGCTACAGACCACCCTCCCAAACCCAGGAACCCCACTCGGCCTTCCTGAGAACACTGGAAAATATGAAGGTCTCTCCAAACACCATTATATTGGGCGACTTCAACTACCCAAACATAGACTGGGAGCATTACTCTAGCTCCAACACCCTAGCCCAAAGGTTCCTAGAATTTATAAACTCAAATGCTATGGAACAACTTGTTACCACTCCCACAAGAGGGGAAAACATACTGGACCTGATCATCACCAACATGGGGACTCTATGCTCCAGACCAGAAGTGTATCCCTCACTGGTAAGATCAGACCATAAACTAATCTCACTGGATATTCACATCCCGACCCCACCCCTGCCCAGAAAACCACAGTGAAAAACTTCTCTAAAGCAAATTTCACACTCCTCAAAACCGAGGTGGAATCCTTCAAAGCCCCCGGGCCTGTGGAAAATACGGCCCAGACCGCAGAATCCTTTATAAATGCATTCTATGAACACCTTCAGGAATGCATGGATCATGCAATCCCAAATAAAACCAAGACCCAATCCTCCAAAGGCAGACGTCCTGTCTGGTGAACCCCAGCCTTAAACAAACTATACAATAGAAGGAGGAAGCTACTACATGATAGAGCAAAATCCCAAAAAGGGAAGGCATCTCAGATCTGTATTAGCAAATAACTACGGGCACTTATAAAATCGTCTAAGGCCAGCTTCGAGAGACAAATTGCACAGGACACTAAGGATAATCACAAGGCTTTCTTTAGTTATGTTAGGAACCTGGGTGGGAATTCCCAGATATGCTCAGAATTAGTCCAAAATGACAAAAATTACACCGAACCCACAGACATTGCCAACATCCTAGCTGACAGGTTCAGTGCAAACTTCTCCCCCCCTCCCCACCAAAAGGGCAAATATCTATCCCAGCAGCATGCTGCCCCCTTGACATCTCAGATGCTCTGGTAAGAGCTGCCCTCTCCAAAGCAAAAAACACAGCATCAATGGGACCAGACAGTGTCCCGGGCTGCTTGTACATGAACTCCAAGAAGAGCTAAACACAAACATAAAACTACTGTTCAATCTCAGCCTTACTACAGGATATGTACCCAAAGAGTGGCATACAGCAACAGTGGTCCCTCTCCACAAAGGTGGTGCCTCAACGGATCCTGGAAACTATCGCCCCATAAGCCTGACTAGCTTGGTCTGCAAAGCTATGGAAAGGATCATCATGGAACTCATAAATAAAGATATTGGGGACCTACAGACACTGGATCCTACCCAGTTCGGCTTTGTAAAGGGCAGAGCCTGCCTCTTAAACCTGGCTGATTTCTTTGAAACAGTCACCAAGGCCATTGACGAGGGGAAGGTGGTCCACACAGCCTACCTGGACCTCGCAAAAGCCTTCGATACAATACCCCACTCTGGCATTATAGATAAGCTCACCAGCTTAAATATAAACCCCTATGTCACTAGATGGGTTGCAAACTGGCTCAAGGACAGAACCCACATGGTTAGAATTGCTGGAGCCATGTCAGACTCCAAACCAGTTACAAGTGGCGTCCCACAAGGCTCAGTCCTGGGACCTCTCTTGTTCGGTATATATTTCTCGGAGGTACAGGCCAACACGGAAGGACTGTGGCTGACCAAGTTCACAGATGACTGCAAACTGGGCACCATAATCGACTCTCCAGCCGACACAAGCATCCTCCAAAAGGGCCTCATAGAAACAGACAACTGGTGCGAGAGCCATGGCCTCAAGCTAACCGCCAAAAAGTGTATAGTCATCCCCTTTGGCAAAAACAAAGTGCCCAGAAATTACCACATAGGTGGTAATCCATTAAGTACAGAAGAAGTAATTAGGGACCTGGGGACCCAAGTTGATAGCAATCTCTCATTTGACAACCACGTGGCCAAAATGGTTAGAAAAACATTTTATATAGCCCACCTAATCATGAAGGGATTCACATCTAGATCAGGGGAGGTCATTGTGCCTCTTTACTCATCCCTCATCAGGCCCATAATTGAGTACAATGCCCCTTTTGGGTTGTACCTTACCAGACACCTGCAGCAACTGGAAAGACCCCAAAAGTACCTCATCAAGAGGATCAAAGGGCTCAAACAGATGCCATATGCTGCCCGGTTAAAGAAACTCCAGCTCTACTCAGTGGCATACCACCTGCTCAGAGGCGATCTTTGCCTGACGTATAAAGCCATGTCCAACCCGGAATTAATGGACATGCTACACCTCAGAAAATCCAAATCCCATCGAGCTACGCGCTCGAGAGACTTGAACCTCAACACTGAAATAAATAGGCCATGCTGGAGGGACAGATTCATAACCCAGAGGCTCCCTTCACTCTGGAATAAAATCCCAGTCCAGGTTAGGCAGAGTCCCTCATTGACTCTCTTCAAGAGGAATCTTGATGAGTGGATGGGAGATTGTAGGTTTACCCCGGGTATCACTTCTGTGTCACTGTTAGACAGAGGCACAGTATACTAACCTCGAAAAAGGGCATAGCAAAATTAATTTAAAATGGATGGCGAAAGCCAAACACACTCTGGCTAGGCTTATAAATGCCCTAGGGCAGATAGCCTAGTATGAACCTATGAACCTATATATTGACTCCAAGATCACACAATTTTGGAGAAAGGGCATATTCTCCTACCCTGAATATTCTGCGATCTTGCAGACCTGTTGACCATCTCTTTAGCCGACTAAATTTTGGGGATTGTTGTACTGTCAACAATAATTAGTGCTTATATATGTGTGTGTGTGTGTGTGTTTGTGTGTGTGTATGTGTGTGTGTGTGTTTGTGTGTGTGTGTGTGTGTGTGTGCACGTGTGCGTGTGTGTGTGTGTGTGTGTGTGTGTGTATATCTATCTATCTACCTATCTATATCTAAATATGTATATATATATATATATATATATATATATATATATATATATATATATAAATATATATATATAGATATACACATATGCAGATTTATGTGTGTGTGCATGTGTACATATATATATATATATATATATATATATATATATAGATAGATAGATATTGTTTACTATCATGTTGTCGGACAGCATTCCGTCGAACTGGGATAGTGGAAAGGCAAATTTCCCAGGTCAGGGAAAGCCGAACCAAAAATGGCTAACACCACAACAGTGGATGCCAGTTTGCATTCACTGTTGTGAGGTCGACTTTCTGTGTTGGGACCACAGTGCAGTGGGGATTGCAAAATATATCCATTTCCTCACAGTAGTGTGATCTCAGAATTTGTATATATAATTAGCAGGGGGGTTCCAAATGTTAATCGGAATTGACTGGGAGGGAAGGTATGCTGGGTAATGTCGACTTTGTCAAATTTGGATGGGTCGACATTACCGGTTTCGGTGTTGTGCCTGTTCAGTGCTGTAATTTTCAATATTTTAGTTTGACATCGTGACCACTCAATGTAAGTGGTTTTGTGATTATGATAGCAAACTATATATATATATATATATATATATATATATATATATATATATATATATATATATATATATATATATATATATATATATATATAAAAACACACCCACACAGATGTGTGTGTGTGTGTGTGTGTGTGTGTGTGTGTGTGTGTGTGTGTGTGTGTGTGTGTGTGTGTGTGTGTGTGTCTATATATATATATATATATATTTATATATATATATATATATATATATATATATATATATATATATATAAATATATATATATATATATATATATATATATATATATATATATATAATGCTTTTTCCATTTTCCATTCTAGGACTTCCTAGTTTTTCTCCTGCTGCCTAGTAACTCAGAATTTGTAAGCTATTTTACTCAGTTATTGTGATTACAGTAGGATAATAATTATGTATATTTAAGCACCTAAGTCTGCTCAGATAGGTAGATATATGTATCACAGAGATGGCGTAGTGGGTCTGTGTGATTATGTGGGTGTACACATCAGCTACTAGAGGTACTTTTAATGTCTTTGGAAAAAATCCCCTCCCTTCACCAGTAGAAGTCTCAGACTGCCAAAGTGTTACCTTGTAGTTCCCCAGCCTAGGAACAAATAGAGTTCATCCTTTACTGTGAGTGAGCCCAAGTTGAGAAACTGAATTCAAACTCACAGGCTGTTCATATGAGGGGGACACCTGCTGAAGTACAAGAGAGGGAAGGGTGAGACCAAAGAATGGTTCATGGCTACATGAAGAATGGGCATCATTAGGATGGTTGTGACCAAAACATCAAACTAATCAGAGGTAGTTTGCCATAAAGCTAACTTCCTAGGGAAGAACAGGAGCACCATGGGGTGAAATGACATATAAATTAGCAATGTTGGACTTGGCAAAATAATAAGTAACAAACAACAAAATGGACTATACTCAACGAGGTAATTGCCTCGTTGGTAAAATTCAGCAAGAAAATCAAACCAAGACTCAGGATTACAATGAGGCAACCAGGCCTTTGTCTGAAAAATTCAAACAGCATATCTTTTTCAAACAGAAGGATTTATCCAAGTAACAAGTCCAGTCTGTGTAAAATTTACAACTCACAGTTCATTTATTTGAGTGACATAAAAACATATATTATTTACAAGAATGTGGAAAGAGTATGACTGGATAAGTTGCGAAACCTAGTTAAATTGGAGATTGATTGCAAACTGCTACTGAAAGTATTTGGTGATTAGTGTCAAAGTATTTTGGAATGGGCCCTGAGCCACTCTCAGTAGTTGTGTTACCAGCAATGGAAGTGAACAAGTCTTTTACAGTTTGAAAATTGTGTTTAATTCCGAGTGAGGCAATTAGAGTTTGATGTGAAATGAAGCAAATGTTTTATATGGTCCATTATTTATTATCATGGCCTATGATGTGTTTCCAAGCCTAACAAGAGATGGCAGTAGGAATTTTTGGAAAGGATGTACGAAACTGTACAGATGGTGATGAATAGGTGGGTTTCTTTAATTGTTCAGGTCATAGATTCATAGTAAGTACTAGTCTAGCTGACTTTATCTGATATTTTTAAACCTGATTTTCTTTCCACAGGTGAGAATTAAACCCTGTACCTTGAGTCTCTCAGTCAAACATCATAACCATTATACCAACAACCAACTCTCATTATACCAAACCTCAACCCCAAATCAGATCATTAAGGGATTAAAACAGGGATATCCTGTTTGTCCATTTCAGTTTATATTATATCTGGATATTGTTCAAGCATTCATTCTCCAGTTCTCATTTTATGCTTTTCAGGTCAATGGGGAGATGGAATCTAGCCTATCCTGAAAAATAATAAGTATAAGGCAAAAAAAAACAATCCTGGACCACATGCTGGTGTATTGAGGGATACATGGATGCACTCACCCACAATAAGCATACTAAATGATAATTTAAAGACTTGCCAAGTCTCCTAACAACATATCTTTAGAATGGAGGATGAATCTAGTGCACCAGTCAAAGATATACAGACTCTGCACAGAAGGAACTCATCTGAGAGCTGAACCAGAGAATCAAGAGCTGTGACAGCAATGCTAATTACTGGCACCACTGTGCCACACACACACATTCTCAACAGTGTGAAGTATAAAAAATAAACTTTAACGTTTGGAAGCATGTCTCTATAAACCAGTATGGGATATGTAGGAAACACTTTTATTTGGAAATGTTTATGCAATGTGTGTTATTTGTTTGTATCAGAGATAACTATAGCTTAATCACAACAGTTGCAGCTAAGATTAGATGTAATTGACAGATGAGATCGTAGTTTTGGAAGATGACATTCTGGTACCACATGTGCAGTTTAGAGGAGGGCTGTATATATCTAGTTGTTGTTGTTTGTCTTTCGGCTTTTCCCGTTTAGGGGTCACCACAGCGGGACTCTGGTCCGCTAATGATTGGCAGTAGATTTTCACGAACGCCGAGGTGCCAGTTCAACGTTCAACCTTCAACAAAGGCACGCCCATTTACGCATGTCTTTCGTATGCCCACCCAACCACGGGGAGGACATGCAGACTCCACACAGAAGGCACTCCCCGCTCTCCAGCCGAGAACTGAACGGGAGAACCTCTTGCTGTGAGGCAACAACACTACCGCAGCACCACTGTGCTATAGGTTGTATATATCTAGTATGTGGTCATAATAAGTCATTTATTGGATAGTTAGGAGAAACTTTGTACCTGCTTTCACTAAAAGGTTTTCTTGATTAAGACTAAATTTTTATATGAGAGCAAGGCTGTTATGTCCCAGCTGTCACAGGTAGAATGTTTGCCTCTTTAGCTTTTAAGACTTTCTGGGGTTGCAAACCCAGCCTGGTGGCATTGCCCATTGTTTGTTTCAGTACTTTAGAAGATTTGATGGAGTTATTATACTAGGTGGTATTTTTGTATCTTCTTTATATATCTGTATTTTTTTTTGGCCAGTGTTCAGAATAAAGGGGAGAAACATGACAGGGGCATAATAACAGCCATGCATGGGTTACTGCAATTAAACCACATTGGTCATGATCAAACAGAACCACATTTTTATTTTGCTATTATGGCCTAATGCTGGACATGGGTTACATATTACTGTTACGACACTGAGAGTTGGAAGATCCAATTTGAAGGATTACATGAACAGAAAGTAGTTGAGCTCAGTTTTTTTTTTAAATTGGCAGAGGTATGACAATTTATGTGCAATATTTCTGTGGATACTTTCTCATGATAGAATTATTGTTAAAGAGAATACAAATAGCAAACACCTATAGTTCAGTTTATGTTATTTTCCAGATTATGGGGGAGAGTAGCGACCCCAGATGACTTCATGAGCAATTGTACCTGATTCAAAGAGTTGTCATACCAAATTTAGAGATTTATGGCAGGCAGTTTTCCCTAAACCTCTCCCTTTTGACATTAAGCCAAGGAATGCATGATAATATTAAATGCATATGCTTCGTTGATGCTTGTTTGATTGTCAGTCTTCTTATTGACAGACAAATATCTTCGCTAATTTAATCATAATCTGTGCACCTTCACAGGATTCTTTATTTTTTATACACTCTAGTCTGACCATAGATTTGGTACTTAGAATTTAGGGTGTGTATGGGTGAAGCCCCCTATGTGAGGGGTACAGGGGAGCAAGCTTCTCTGTCAAAACAATTTATTTTGCATGTTTTATAATCTTTGAGTTAAGGGTTTTTGGAATTACATTTTTGAAAATGTGTAACTCAAATTATGTTAAGTCAGTTGAATGTATAAAAATCATGGTAATACTATTAACTGTATTTTTTTACAAATAATTGGAGGAGAGTAGGGTTACTGAAAACAGGAAAACTGGAGATATGTTTCTTCCTTGATCTTTTATTGTCATGAGTTATCTTACCATAAAACATGACTAGCTCTTCTCTTTTAGAGATAGTATTGCTGTTTGTTCTTGGCAAGGACAGCCATTTCTGAAATATTTGTCATCACCAGCTCATAGCTTCCTCCTGCATCAGCAGCCCATCACCTTCGGTGAGTTATTTTCTTACTCCTTCACTTGGTATGCAGCATCCTGCTTCTCCAAAAGAAAATAATTTGTGGAATGAGAGGGTTTTACATTGCCATTGAAACAAGGAGAGGCGTAGATAGGAAGAGCTGATACACTGAGCTGGCTCTGCAGTTATGTGTGAATGGAGGCCCTACTCCCATCCTTGGATATGCCGGTCTTGTTTATAGGCCACTACATACTGTGATGGGTGGTGTAGCTGCATCCCTTACCTCTGAGACTGTGACACACACAGGTCTTACCCACACCCATTCCCAGAGGCATAGCTAGGGTAGGGCGAAGGGGCCAGATGCCCAAGGTGCAAGGTATTAGGGAATATGATCAATAGAGTTCAGTCAGTAATAATACAATACCAGCATTCATTTTGATACCAGTACAGAAATGAATGACAACACTCTTTTTCTGCTTTTGAGGTCAGTACTGAAGCTCTTCAGCCCTTTGTTGTAAAAAGTGATTTTCAGTTTGCTACAGTTCTTAAAAGCAGAAGAGTTTTTTTTTTTAGTCCTAAAGTAGGATCTTATTTTTTCTTGCTCCTCAACTTAGAGTTGAGAAGCACCAGTTTGGGTAGTTGCCACCAGATATTAGTTGAACCAGTTATGGTATGACTAAGCCTATTCCAATGGGCAACAGGAAATTACCTTCCTCCAGAACACATCACCAGTTCCCCCCAAATGAGGCAAACAGGTAAAGCTTCATGATTATCTTACTCCCTCCTTATTAGCAAAAGATGATACTAAGTCACTTGTCTAACACAGATTGCTAGGGTCATATTCAGGACTTTAATTCTCTGTGCTAGTCAAGCTGCAATTCTTCTTTGATCTATTTCTCTTTTGTAGGGAAAGTAATATAGTCTGTGCCAAAGGAAATAAATTTAGACAATCTGGAATCCGTATAACGCTGGGCACAACATGTGTTCATAACAGGAAGGACAGGCAGAATTTTTCTGATACAGTGGCTGCTATTTGAAAGCACACACTAGAAATGTGCACACTTAGCCATAAATCCCTTATAGATTATTACTCTGTATAATACACATTCTCAAAGTTTACAATAACAAGTACACATAATAATAAAAGAGCTATACAATACAATAAGCAATTCCAATGGTAATGCTAAAGATCCTGCAGGGTGTTTGAAGACACATAAACCAGGTTTACATTCATTAGGTCTTATAAGGCTTGGTTATAATGCTACTGTTATCAGTTTTGTTATTTTTTTAAGAAAGGATGACTGTCTACGTAACCCTAGGTATAAGCATTTACTTTTATTTTAGATGCGAGGTAGTAGTTTGCTGACAATTAGCTTGAGTGTTTACATTTATTTTGGGGAAGGGAAAGCATGCATATACTGCTTATACATACTACATAATAGGACCCTGTCTTTGTTCTCTAATCATTGCGACCTGGTGGAATACACAGTATAATTTTTCACTCTATTTGCAAGAACTTTGCACTGAATATTCCTGGTGGAATGACCTTGCACTAAATCACTTAATTCATGATAGTTATAAACTGAATAACTCAAGCTATACTCTTCTGTCTTTATTCTTTCCTAAGTCCCAGCCAATAGCAATAGCAAATGAGGAAATAGGCATTGGAATAGTAAAACTGGATAAGGTGAGGTAAAGAAACAAGGAGAGTAGACAGTAAGGAAGTTGTCAAGATAATGTCAGTTAGACCCGCAGGCATCACAAAAAGAAAGCAAAAAGCTGTTATCCCCACACACTGACAGTTGTTAAATTCCTGGCTGAGAATATTGCATGCACTTTGAAGGACTCAACATCAGAAAGACACAAGTAGGACAGACTCAAGACAGAATGGATGGAGAAAGTTCTGTTCAGAAGCCACATAGGCACTAGAGCAGCTTAGCATGCACTGTCTGAAGAAAGAGGGAGCAGGGTAAGTATCTGAAAATTTTATGTAATGTACTGGAATGTATAGAGTCTAAGTGCGTACCATTAGACAAGTACCTGTATAACAGTATGGGAGCACATCGTCAAGTCAAAGTTGGATAACTTATGAGAGAAGCGAGTGTAGTGGATGAAAAGAGAATTTCTAATGCAATGGGGCTAAGACTACATGTAACAAACAAACAAATACATAAAATATTCTTGACAGATTATGAAAAATTAAACAAATAACAATAAAAAAACACTGAAGTTAAGTCACTTCATTGTACTGACAGTGTGTAGTGGTACAAAGAGGGTAAAATGTCCAAACAGCCTTTTTTGCCTTTAAATTATTTTACATCTATCTACCAGAAAATATGTTATGATTCTTACTCAAAATCATTTTCTAAAGAAATTTGCTGCCTCAAAGGAAGGTTTTGTTCTCTAACATGCAATAAAAGTTTGCTCATGAATTTTCTTTTTTGCTACAGGTTACTCTGGATTGCGTTTGTCATCCTGTAGATGTACGGTCTTTCTCTCCCCAGTACTTTGGACTAATGCAGCTTCAACTGTGTTTAACCTCTCTGGGCTGCCCCCCCCCCCCCCAACTAGCAGGTGATGACAAATGCCACTTGATTATGGTGAGCCTGGCAGCCTCCACTGCTACTCATAGGCAAAGGCTTGGAAGGTTAAGTACCTACTCCCCAAGCATGCGTCTGGGGAAGGTGTGTAATGAGTTCTTGTGAGGGAGGTTCTTACCTCTGTGAGTGACACCCTGATAAGCACCACTAGCACACAGACTAATACTCCAATGGTTTCAGGACTCCCAACAGAAAATCTAACACTGACATGCACAAAGAGTATACTTCTTGATTCCTTCCCTTAATAAGATTATAGGAGGCCACTTCCTGTCCCTTCTCTCTACCTGTTGCTAGCTGCAACAGATACCCTTTCCACCAATAAAACTCAGGTCAACTAGGTCACACTCAGGGCGTTATCCCTCAATACCATCATATCCAGCTAAAGTTACTCTAGTTCTGCATTTACAATATGAGAAACATGGATGCAGTCAAAACGTAGGCTAAAATCTAAATGTTCAGCAGGGGACAGTAAGTCAAACATGCTTATGTCTGTTTCTGTATGTGTTTCAATATTTTGAATAAAAAGCTTACATCGTCACTTGATTTTGCCATGAAACTGTCCTGTGTTTTGCTATTTTTATTATTTATAGTTTAAATGTAAATCCTGATTTGCTGTCAAATGTGGACTCAAGAATATTTCCAAGTGGAGTTTAAAAGCTTTTTCTTCTGAGTTTAAAATATATTTATCTCTTTTCTACTAGCTTATTTTATGCATGTGGTTCTTTGTGACAGTTTTGGTTAAACAAGTTCAGAATGGAAAACCTAGATTAAAGCTGTTTCTGATTTTATTCACAAGCAACGGTCTGGTATTTTATTCAGAAAGGAAATCTGTAGCAATTGAGTCCATTCATATAAACCAACCTTTTGAGCTTCCAACACTTATGTCTATTACGTCAAGGCATCAAAACTTTTAAAGCACTGAAAAGTAATATATTTAGGCTGTAATCCCAAGGTAAATATTAGTTAGGCAGCTTTTCTGGTTTATACATTAAAATCTGACTGAAACTAAAAGGATCAGAGTACACTGTTGGGACTTAGGAAAGTGTCATTTGGCAGTAAGCTAAGTTCAGAAGCTGTCATTTTGCAGATGGGACAGGAGGAAAGCCATTTGGCCCCTTTCATCACTTTACATCTACTGCAAATATCAACTGCTGAATATTTATGTTATGCCTGGCAGCGCCCAGAAGGCAAACAGGAAAAAACCTGAAGTTAGGAAAAGGTCGCCTGAACTCTGTGGGTTTTCTTTTGCAACAATTTCCATGCTGAAGTATTAACCACTGAATGAGATCATTATGCACAGAAACTCAGCACTAGGAAAACAAACTTTTCAAAACTTCATTCATTAGCACCTTGTATTTTCTGTGACCCTTGTACTTTCATTAGTCAGTAAAAGGGAAACCCTCTTCCTGAATGAAATGATACATCTAATACTACCATTTCAGCCCTGTGGCTTGCTACTTTTCGTAACTAAATCCTTGTAGTAAAACATAAAATAAGGAATATAGCACTGACTGTACTGTTTTAAGAAAATTTAGGAGTATTTCCATTCAAGTGCAGCTACATATGAACTACAGACAACTGCAATTTTGATTAACTATTTTAGAATATATAATTTCAACCTTCAGAAAATAAAGCTTGGACCAAATGTTACTTTTTGATTTTAGTGTTATTCACTAAAGAAAAAAATGCCACTTTAAGACAAATTAATATTTGAGATTAGCATATATAAGTAAAATAATCAAGTCATATCTTTTTACATATTTATTCTATTTAAGAAATCCATTATGGTGTTTAGAGGCATGCAAAAGTATTTTATCCATGCTAGTGAGTTACAGACAACCTCTATTGAATATTTGGTTAGTTGTCTGAAACTATTTCACATCTGATTGTCTGCATAATGTTTGTATAAGGCATCTAAAATACTAGTCACCTAACCAGTAGTTGTTACCAAAACAGTGTTTTTGAAAAAGTAATCAGAGTCTAGGATTACTACCTGGACATCTTTTACAGAAATGTAATTTTGCATGACAAACTATACCCAAAACCAATGGGAAGGACTGCACTTCACCTTATGACAAAATAAAAGCTTACTGTTATATAATTTGAGTTATTTCTGTTGTTTCACATAAGATAAAGATGTTTAAGTTACAAAATAATTGTTTTAGACAACTGTTACAGGAAACTTAGAAAATATTTTCTGTCCTAAAATTTTCCCACAAAACACTACTGCCAAAATAGGGAAGGTCCTGCATAAACATGGGCAAGTGGTAACCCTGTCAGGGGCATCGGCTCAAAATATTTTACTGCCAAGCATTAATGACTAGAGAAGAGAAAGGAAATTGATGAAGAAACTGCTTATCCTGACAGGGATCAAATTATACAGTGTGCAAAGTAGGGCCTGCCTGAAGTAGCGTTAGGGGAAGCGAATGTCAGGCCCAGCGATGTAGAGAATGAAAACGAGAACATACTAAGGAGTTTTAAAGAAAAAGAAGAACGTGATAATGAATGGTACTGGAAGCTGGCAGGCCACAGAATTTCAAGTATATTGATATCTGCAAACAATAACATTAAATTCATGAAGCTGTGTCCTTGGTGGAAAGCAGTGGCTCTAATGCTTCAAATAAGACAGGATGTCTAATGAATGACTAGGAATTGACAGTGTTATCTTAAAAGAATAATAGATGGTAGCATTTTTATGAGATAGGATGGTACAATAGCAAATAAGACACAGAGTCTGCAGGAACTGCTAGATATACTAAGTTATTTCACTAGAAAAGAGATAAAAACAGAAGCAAAAAGGGGAAAAGCAATAGTTTTGCTCATGGCTAGTGTGTTATGTACAGTGCTACAATTACAGTGACAGACTGAGATGTGGAAAAATTGATAAACACAGTCAAGGCTATGTGGTGGGGGTACTTCTGGCCCTAATCAGGAGTGGGTGTATAAGAAAGTGTTTTAGTCAGGTAGATGGAAATGTTATTCTTTGGACAGAGACCTGTCCAGACCAACTCGTTTTAGAGTATTGTTGGAAAGAAGTGGTTTTAAATTGTTTGTTTTTGGGAAATAATATCAAGGAAGTCAGGCTGGGGTTACCTGGGTAACAGAGTTCATTTCCAACATTTTGACTTGATAACATCACAATAATTGTACAAGAAACATGTCAGTGATCTTGGACTCCAAGGCAATACATTTTATGATGAGGGGTATACATCAAGCAGTACTTGGAATGGCTCAGAAATAGAAAGGAGTGAAAAAAATGATACCACTCCTTAAAAAAAAAAAAATAATAATAAGAAACATTAATAGGGAAGTACAGAAATACTACTGCGGTTATCCAAAGGAAAAAAAGTCTGAAATTATAAGGACTAAAAGTTGTCACTGTTTTTCTCTACAGCATGATTTTAACCTCTGTTTTCAGTGTGTTGCTTTGTAACTTTTTCATTCTCATTATAGAAAATATGTTTTTCAAAAATGCTGTCACACTACATAAAATTCTCAACACCGGGAATGAAAAATAGGGATGCTTTTGAAGTTTTATATCTCTGAGTAATATAAAATGACCACTGATCTCCAGTGTTGGGATGGGTGGACTATCTCCATGAGAGGACCTTCATCTTGGTAACCATTCATAATTGTTAAAACTATCCAGCATTTACATTGCATTAGAGTAAAATACAATTTCTTTGCATTTCTACTCATTCTTACTTCATACATAACCATAACACCTCCCACAATTTGAGCTGTATCATTCCTTCCTCCAAAGTTCTTTCCTTTCACATTGTCCAGTGCATTAAGCTCCATATGCAGAATTTGGGGTACTCCCATTCCCCACCTATTGACTATTAGAGGGTTGCCTCCATTTTGGCGCAATGTATCTTATCTTTGGTAATCCCTGCACCTGTACTTAGCATTACCGTTCTTTATCCTCTTTGCATTTCATTAGTCACTCTTCCAGCTTTACTTGACAGATTTGGCCATCATTGAACACTCTCTTTACACCTCCTCGCCAATAATCATGCATGTTCCACCACAGTGTTTGCATTCATATTCTAGCTCTCCTTTCCAAACCTTGTATCATCCATTTTACTTCCCTGGTGACAGTTCAGTTCTAGTCTTTCATCTACAGCTCAGGCATTCTTTGTATCCACCTCCAAAATACATAAGTCATTCCAATGTGATATCATCTTCCCCAGTAATTTATTCGAGACCTCACTTGCCCCCTTCCACAGTGGTGCAACTTCCCTACATGTCCACCACATGTGCATATTATCTGCATTTTCCCCCTACATCTCCAACACACTTTGTGGTGTATCTTTAAAAAGGTTCTATACCAACTGTTTACCACCCTTCTATAATGGTCCCTAACAGGGCCAACCTCTTTTATCATTTTCACCATTGCTAATATTCCTTTCCTAAAACATTCTTCTGCCAGTATTGTTCCCTCTTTACTTACTGACCCTCAGGTTGCCACAAGCCCATTCATGTACATGCTCCCCTAACTTCTTGAAGACGATTCCAGTTCTTCCCTATTTTACCTGGCTCCAACCTTTGCCTAAATCTAAGCATACCTCATAATTCACCGTTTTCCTCCTGTGACTTTATACTCATCCTTGTACTTGTATTGGGTTTTCCGAATACTCTGCTTATGAGGTCTTAGAATTCTCCAGTGTAGCAGCCAATCTCATTACTGTGAATTATATTTATCCTTGAGAACTGGGAAAGATAGCCATTCATTTTACCATTCAGCTCTTAAGTCCTTCACATTTATAGATCCCTTTTCTTCTTAGAGAGTTGTTGTTGTTGTGTCTTTCGGCTTTTCCCAGTTAGGGGTCGCCACAGCGGAACTCCGATCTGCTAATGATTGGCAGTAGATTTTTACGTACCGAGTTGCCAGCCCTGACGCACAGCCTTCAACGAAGGTACACCCATTCACGCATGTCTCCACACAGAAGACACTCTAGCGGAGAATCTAACGGGACAACATCTTACTGTGAGGCGACAATGCTACCGCAGCACCACCACCGCAGTTTAGTCAAGTGACATTTCAGAAATTCTTCAGAACCTCAAAGAAGCATTAATGGTACACGTGCATACTTTCCCAGTCTGCACTTAAATGGGTTAGTAACTGGCCAAAGCTAGCCATCTGAAGGAATTCAAGGCCAGAACCAGCTACAGTACATTTATAGAATAGAAGTTCATAAAATAACTGCAGAACTGAAGAAGGGAAAAGAACCCAGGCCTGAGGTGGATGTAGGTTACAAAACACATTAAGGAAATGTACTGTGTAATGGTTTCCTTTCTCCATGCATTCTCAAGACCACAGTGGTTTTGCAAGGTGGACTGTACTGAACTGGATAACAAAAATGTGTTATCACGTCTTTGTATTCACATCAGTTCCAGGAGTGCATAGCTTGATAAATGATACTAGGGCTCTGAACTTTAATATTACTTTTCCTCGATGCTGTGAGATGAACCCTAGCTGACATAATAATAATATAGAATTTAATTACTTCCCCAGATTTAAAAATATCGACTATAAATTTACAAGTGTTGCCTAGTAAAATATAAAAAGTCTTGAGAGATTCTGCACCTATTCATTTCTTCTTGTTACATCTCAACAGCAGAGATTAAGTACATTGTGCAGTGGCAACAGCCTGAACTAAAACAGATGATTTAAAGAATGCTTTGGGGAAAGATGCATTCATAAGGTTTGAAACAAAACAGTATGTCTGCATGTCATAGCATTAAAAATTTTCTTAATGTCTTATTTTTGCATATGGCCCTTAGTTTCCTGTAATATTTAAACATTCAACCAGATTCAATAAAACCTAGATGGTCTGTTTACACTATGTGTCTGCACCATTTTGGATTCAGTAAGCATTGCGCACTGCTGCACAAACAAGGTAAACACCATGGCATGCTAATTACAGCATAAGTAGCTGAACTGCATGCTAATCAACCAATCCAAGATGGAGAAGCTATTCAGCAAGCTATAAAGTAACTGTATAGACTCAGTGCTGCTTTTCACTGCAAATTCAAAAACCTATTGGAATGCAGCCATGGAAAGTAGTCTACACAGAAACAATGTTAGGGGCTGCTGTTGCTTTAATTCATGTGTATGTACAACAGGTTGAAGTCTATGCTGCTGATGGTGCTAACAGACCAAGTCCAGGAAGGAAAAGAGTTTCCAGACCCCATTTAACTTATCACAACCTACATGATGTGGAAATTACTAAGAAAAACAAAAAAGTATCGAAGCTAACACAGCTGAAGTTAAAACAATAAACTTTAATGCACACAAAAGAGAGTAAGCGCTTTCACGGTGTGCTCTCACTGCTTCATCAGACTGTTCTAAACTAGTAACAAATGCAGTTAAATATGGGAAGCGGTGAGAGCAGACCGTGAAAGCACTTACTCTTTTGTGTGCATTAAAGTTTATTGTTTTACCTTCAGCTGTGTTAGCTTCGGTACTTTTTTGTTTTTCTTAGTAGTTACTTGTTACTGTACCAATCTATTTTTATTCTCAGCATACTTTTTACAATGATGTGGAAACTGCAGAGAGCTACAGGATGGATAAAGACACACTGCAGGAACTCTGCAACCTCTGTCATCCTCAACTCGGAGCCAGGGCAAACTGAGGGAAAGCCATCCCAGTGGAGACAAAGGTAGGCGTAGCACTTAGAATCTTAGCTACAGGTATCTTTCACAGACCAACAGGGGGACATGCTGGGGAGTGTCACAGGCATCAGCAGCCAGGATCCTCCTTCTATTCTTGAATGCTATGGATCAACATGCCAGTGACCACATATATTTTCCCCATACTCCTGAGGATAGGGCCAGAAATATGCAGGAGTTCTACCCTGTAGCACACTACCCTGAAGTACTGTGTGCCATAGCTTGCAAACATAGAAATGAAAGAACCATCCAGGGAAAAGGGAAGGCTGTACATAAATAGAAAGGACTTCCACTATTAACTGCCAAGTCATGTGAAATGCCAGGAAAATCAACTTGAACATGTGTGCTGGCAACCCTGGCAGTTACCATGACTCACATATCTGCCACACCTACCAACTGTATCAGATGTTCGCTAGGGGGGATATCCCACAGGGTCATTTACTGGGGTATGCAGGTTATGCACTGGAACTGTACTGAGGGAAAGAAACACAGCCTTCTAGGCAAATGATAAAGAAAGGTTAAAAGTGGCCAGGTCAAATCTGAAAAAGGGCATCAAAGAGGCAAAGAGGGAGTATGGAAGGAAAATTCAGATCTGTTTCTAAGACATGAGGGACATGAGTAGCCTATGGAAGGGGATACAGCAGCTCACATACTAAAAGTCTAAATTACCCCAATGTGATGACAGCTTGGAATTCCTAAATGATCTGAACTCCTTCTTTGGCAGATTTGAGGAGAACACCACTGTACCTTATAAAACAAACACTGACAAAGTGGAGACAGTGCTCGCCTTAAACTACAAGGAGGTGAGACTTCAGCTTAAGAAGGTGAATCCTAAGAAGGCTACTGGACCAGACAACATACCTGGCAAGGTGTTGAAGGGGTGTGCTGATCAGTTATGTCTGGTACTGACAGACATCTTCAACTCATCCCTTGCTATGGAGAAAGTTCCTTCATGCTTCAAGGAAACAAGTATTGTCCCACTTCCAAAGAAACCCAACCCTACCTGCCTCAGTGACTTCAGACCAGTCACCTTAACTTCAAACGTCATGAAATACTTTAAGAGGATTATGAAGAAACATCTATCTGCGAGTCTGCCTAAGTCTGTCTATCCACTCCAGTTTGCATACCAGGTAAATAGATTGACTGTGGATGCTATATCAGTCACACTACACCTTGCATTAAAACACCTAGAATGGAAGAACAACTATGTAAGGATGCTGTACATTGACTTCAGTTCTGCGTTCAACACTGTGATACCGATGCAGTTGGTGGATAATCTTGTGAAACTCAGGATAAACAAGCACCTATAGGTTTTGCAAATTTTAGCTGGGCCTGGTTGTTTTTCTTTGTAAGAAAAGGCTTCCATCTTGTAACCCTACCCCATAGTCCAGACATATGGAGAATATGTGAGATTGTTGTCACATGTAGTACACAACCAGTACTTGCCAGAAATTCCTGCAGCACCTTCATTGTTGCTGTAGGTCTCTTGGCAGCCTCCCTAACCAGTTTTCATATTGTCTTTTCATCAGTTTTGGAGGGACGTCCAGTTCTTTGCAACATCACTGTTGGCTCATATTTTGTCCACTTTTTGATGACTGTCTTCACTGTGTTCTATGGTGTATCCAATGCTGTGGAAATTCTTTTGTACCCTCCTCCTGATTGATACCTTTCAATCTTTTTTGATTTCTCCAAATCTTTTGGGTATCTAATACCATGAAGGGAATGGACCCCATTCCTAAGTCAGAGTATGATTAAAGTTCATGAAATTAGTATTATTTCACTCTTTGATGTTAGCCAAAAGTACTCTTCGCAGTACCCGCAATGTGCCCAGCAATGACTCCTTCTGCAATTCATATGGTGTTACATGAATTAGTAACATATCTAAATATGATTGTAAATTCTTTTTTATAAGACCAGTTGCTCCTACTACTATTGGAACTGTCTGGGTATCTTTCTTCAACATGGCTCTCATTTCTGCCTGCAGATCCAGGTATTTTATGACCTTGTGTCTCTCTGTACAAGACACTATAGTCACTAGGTGTAGCAATTTCAATGATCAATGCTACTTTTGTCTTCTTTTGTTGGATCACTATGTCTGGTTTTCGAGCATCAATGCTACTTTTGTCTTCTTTTGTTGGATCACTATGTCTAGTTTTCGAGCATCTATCTTTTGGACTGTTGATATTGGGTGATCCCATGTGATGTAAACTTCATCATTTTCTATGATTCTCTGTGGCTCATGTGTCCAATGTTTTTCAGCCACTTCAATACCATAATGTTTGCACAATCTCCAGTATAACAATCTCGCCACATTATTATGCCTTTCAGTATACAGTCCCTCTGCCATTAGAGCATCGCAACCAGCAATGGGGTGTGTAACTGTTTCCAACTTGGTTCCACAAAACTTACATATGTCTGTTTCTCCCACATGTGCAATGGACTTAGTAAACCAGGATGTACCACTATCTTGGGCTGCCAATATTAACCTTTCATTTCTTGATGTAACTTCACCTCTCCCTAACCATTCCTGCGTTTGTTCTTGATCAACATGAGGCTCTTCCAGAAGATTTTTATACTTGCAACTATATTTATGTTTTTTCCACATTTCTTGTCTTCTCATCTGATCCTTCACTTTATATTCTTTCTTTTCTTTTTTAGCACATTCAGTTGCTGCCTGGTTTTTATCCACTTCTGGTTTGATTTCCATTCCTGCTTGACGTCGATATGCTTCTGCTAAATTAAACAGAGATGTCATCTTCGATTTATTCTCCTCATGTTTCAAAACCTTCACATTTGGATCTTGTGAGGTCAATAGATATGTGTGGAGTCCCACGATTGCAGATCTATACATGTAATCAATTTCAAGGAGGCCCATCCCTCCTTCAGAATGGGGGATATATAACATTGGTATACACTGGTTTTTATAAATCATTTGGTGAGCATGAAGCATCCTTCTTGTTTTGATATCCAATCTATCCAACACTTTTTCGGGCCAGTCAATCACTCCAAAACTATAAGTTAGGACAGGAAGAGCAAATTGATTTATAGCTTGGATCTTGTTCCTAGGTGTCAGTGCTGTTTTCAGGATTAATTTAAGTCTTCTAAAGTACTCATTACTAAGCCTTATTCACATTTGTTCATGTTTTATTGCTGATCCTTCATCAATTCCCAAGTATTTATACACCCTCTCTTGCTCAAGTTCTTTTATATCACATTCTTGTCCCAAACTGATGTTTTCCTGGTGCTGCAATTTTCCTTTTTAAAGGTTGCTTTTGCACATTTATCAAGACCAAATGACATTCCGATATCATCTGAAAAAGTTTTGACAACCTGCAACTGTACTTTCAGTTCCTCATCTGATGAGCTATAAATCATCAACAAAGAGAAGATGAGAAGTCATTAGACTTTGTTGTTTTCTAGAAGCCAAATTGTAGCCATGGCCTAAGCTGTTAAGTAAGCAGCTTAATGTGTTAATGGCAAGGCAGAATAACAAGGCTGACAGAGAGTCGCCCTGGAATATCCCCCTTTGAATTTTTATCCCTGGGTTAAATAATCTGTCCTTTATCATGGCTTAATTGCAAAATGGTCTGCAACTGTTTCATGGTTACTGTAATGTAATCAGTCAGTGTAGGGTGTATCTTATACATTTTTAAGCACTCTTTTATCCATGAATGTAGGATACTATCAAATGCTTTTTTGTAGTCAATCCATGCCTTACTTAGGTTCTTCCCCTTCTTACAATTCTCTACTATAACTTTGTTTAACAACAAATGGTCATTTGTTCCATATGACTTTCTTTTATTGCCCTTTTGTTCAACAATGAAATCCCTTTGATACTTTGTAAGCTCACTGCGAACCATGGCTTTTGCTGTAGCAGGCAACTGAGTAAATGTCAAGAAAATCCTACTAGGACAGCAGAACTTTATTTGGAGTTAATCAGAATCTCTTTAATTGATGGCAGGTGTGTACCCAAGAAGACTGAATGCTGTAATTAAATCAAAAGGTGCTTCAACAAAGTATTAGTTTAAGGGTGTGCACACTTATGCAACCAGCTTATTGTATGTTTTTTTTTATTTTTTATATTTATTCCCTAACAGAGTTGTTTGTTTTTTAAGTGAATTGTACAGGTTATAGGTCACATTAAACGTGGGAACATTTTTGAAATTATTTATTGTGGTCTCATTTTTTTATATCCCAAAAACCTGGCGTTTTAACAGGGGTGTGTACACTTTTTATATCAACTGTGTGTGTGTGTGTGTGTGTGTGTGTGTGTGTGTGTATATATATATATATATATATATATATATATATATATATATATATATATATATATATATATATATATACACACACACACACACACACACACACACACACACACACACACACACACACACACACACACACACACACACACACACACACATATATGTGCCATGCACATCGGTCAATTAGCCTATATTAATCATAATGTCACATACAGGTATAGTAGTATCCCTCCTAATACCTCCAGCAGATGTTGTTGTACTAGGACAGTGTGCGTAGTTACCCTCATACAGTGTAGATGTATCATAATAGTTGTACAAGTGTGTTTGTGCAGAATCATCTCTGATCACTTTAAATCACATATATTATGTCAAAGGCATGGGATTACTGGTGGCATTATTCTGATGTTATCCATGATTGTGCTTGCTTCTTTTAATGTTGTCCATGGACCTTTACCTGTGTTCCACTTGCTGGAGACCTCTGCTGAGATTACACTCATATTCAGGCAAATCAGTTTGCAGAGCGTCACAATATGCACCCTACCCCAATTGTATGTCAGATCCCTGATAGATATTTTCTGCATTATTCTTGTATGGATGCTTCTCTCACACAGACATATTCCCCATTGTTATGTCACCTTGTGTGACAGTCACATAATACACATTTTCACTGTGCAGTCCCTACAGTACCATATTGATATGTGACTGGTGTTGCTGTTGCAAACATCTTCCATTGACATGCCCTCATCTGCTGTACATTAAGTTGTTTTACCTGTCCCTTTTCCCTGTGTTCATTCCTACAATTTATCTGTGTGTCCCTATTCAATACATTCACTTCCCCTGAGAGTTTATTTTACATGGCAGTCCGTGTACAATTACAGATCATTTACACAGTTTCAGTACAGAATGCCAGCAATGGGATATCACAATATGTTGCCCTGTAGATACACTGTCCTGTACTGTATTTGGACCATGTCCCATTCAAGTCTCAGCTAGAGCGTCTTCGGTGTGGAGGCATACGTGAATGGTGCATGCCTTCGTTGAAGGTTGTGCATCAGGGCTGGTAACCCGGTACGTAAAAATACACTACCAATCATTAGCGGACCGAAGTTCTGCTGTGGCAACCCCTAACCGGGAAAAGCCGAAAGACACAAACAAACAAACAATATTCATACCTCTCAAATGTCCAGATTTTCACAGAATGTGCAGATGTGTTCCTGATCAAATATGTGTCTTTCTGCCATATCACTGGGATGATCTCAGGACTGATGTGACTCAATATTATATACATTTGAGTTTCATTCTTCAAATCCTTCAGAACATGTATCGTAACACAAACCCCTGGTTATTCCAGTACATTTCTATAGGGCAAATATATCCCTATTTCTGGGTCATTCTCCATCCATTATGTTGGACTTTGTTCAGATGTCTTGCGCTAAGAGATTGAGAGCTATCTGTGAAGCCCTGGTGATCATTGTGGCATTCCAGGCAAAACTGCGGGTTGTCAGTGCTCTGATTTAAGCAGGAGTGCTATCCATTTTGCTTACATGGTTTCCTGGCCGGCAACACTGTTGCCAACCAAGAAGCTTCACTTTAACGCAGTACAGGGCATGAATTTGCAATGGGTGCTGCTGCTTGCCACGTACCACCGCACACACATGTAAACTCTGTGTAGGCTATGTGCAAAGCCTACACAGAGTTTTTTTGAATCCTCGGGATTGTTTTTAAGTTGTGAGTTTGTTTTGCAAACGTCACCCAATGGTTTGTTTTTTTTCTATTGATACATTTGTCATCTCTGACTGCATAATATTTTTACTTTTAAATACTTTTTGTTTGTGTGCTTCTTATGGGTTTAAGCTAGTCCCAAACAATGAATGTGGGGTGATGTACATTAATGGAGTCTGGTGAAACTCTAACTTTGGTAACAGTATCTATATGTGAATCCAGCATCCAGTCTAATATACATGCTCTTTTAGCTGGTTTGTCTTCTGAAATTTCCAAATTGATTACCTGGTTTACTTCATGAAAAATAGTTAGTTTCCGGGGTAGTATGGGGCTAACCTAAACCAAATTCATGCCATGAAAAGAAATAACTTCTGAGACTATATTATTATCACAGACATTCCTTCCCGCAAAGAAAAAGACCAAAAGTCTCCCATGTGCAATTGAGACCATTTATTGAAGAAAACAATACAAAATTCAACAACTGGTTGCTTATAATAAATTAACATTCCAATACCAAACTGCAATCTGTAAGTTTTTTTAATACCAAATGAAACTGCTTTCCATTAATACCAGTTGACATACCACCTGGCTGTTCTCGCCAGTACATCCCAACAACCAGATGTAATACACAGCGCCACCGTTGGTCCCAACATGATACCTGAATTTGACTCTCCAGGTTCTCACCCTTGTGTAATCTAACAACTTTCTCAAATTCAGAAAAGAAAGTGGGTATAAAAGGGTTGGATAAGAGGTTGCAACAGCACTCTCCCACCAGCCTCTACCCATGCAGCTCCCCCCTTTACTGAACTAATTGTAACTTGCATACTTAAGCCTTTGTATTACTAAAATCTAACAATCTTTTTCTTTCATATTTCCTTATACCCTGCATGTGAAAAGGTATCTGAAAGTTAAAAAATTTTTTTAGATGTTCTGACTACTTTGTGGTTCAAAAATCACCATGAAACTTCTATAGCTGCTGGCTTTCAGGCTCTAGGCCATGTTAATCTTGGAAGAGTAAATAACCATACAGTGCAGAGTGTGTGTAACAGAAAACTTTTGACATAAAATCACAAGATCAGGCAAGATTTTACTGATAAATATATATTTAGCTATATAGCAAAGGTCATTAACGCATCAGGTACCTTGTTGTTGGTGAAAAGATTCTCAATTAATGACAACGATTGAAGCCATGATAGACCTGGAACCATAACCACTCTACTGTCTACCTGTCATGCTCGAAGCCAAGATTCTTCCCATTAGGTCTGCTGGAAGCTCTGTAGGCTGCTCTGTAGATGAAAGAATGGCCAATGACTAGGAGCAGGCATGGACCTAAAAGCAAAATACAAGATTTAAAATCATCTACTGTAACTTAAAAGTGCATGTGATTTCCATCTATCTGTGTGCTTTATCAGTTCTGTCAAATGCCCATCCCTGGCTAAATCAGATGCTTTCCCTATTCTAAAAGAGTAAAAACATGTAAATAAAGTAGCCCATAATGCCAGGGAAAGGAAATCAATAACTGATTTTATTACCCCTCTTATGATCGGTGAGAAATTGGGCCCCTATTGGTTTCCTGACTTCTATACATGTGAGTTCATCCCTTACATAATCTAATGATAACCCAGTGATAAGCCTAAGCAATGAGGTAACCAACTTAAAGCAGTGATTTGAATGTGTAGGGAGCTGGGGTAATTGCTTAACGCAAACCTGTTCAAAAGTAAATGAATCATGATGTCCAGTGACCATCGCCTGCTTTTGTTGGAAGGTTCATATAAAAATTTTAAATTTTGCTACAGCAAATATGTAAGCTCTCATGATGTTTACAGACCACAAGTTCCAATAAAGCCAACATCATTCTTCTCCAAGGAGCCATATTTTCAGTGGAACCGGTGTGGAAAGTTGGGGGAGCCACTGATGTTTGTAGCTGAAACCTGGAAATCTGGAGATGGGATAACCTGTCAGCTATGTTGTTCTTAATGCCAGGTACATGTTTAACAGAAGTGTGTGACTGAGTTTCAAATTGAGAAAAACTAGCTGCCTCTAAATGGGCTGAACTCTGTGTGATCAGGAAGAATTACTTAGAAGGATCTGAAATACAACTTGATTACCTGAATGAAACATACATTTTTTTTACCTTAAGATGCTCCTGCCAGATGTACATAGCCACCCAAATGAGAAAGGGTCTATATTAAATCAGCGAACGCTTAAAAAAGCAAATGCTGATTTATTGACCCCATGTAAGGAAAGCTTACAATCCCAAACAGTCGGAACAGCGATTTTTTTCCCAGGGAAACAAATCGCTGTTCCACAAAATAAATAAATAAATAAATAACAATAAAAACTTCAAAACATTACATAAAGTGGGGGGTTGTGCCCCCCACAGCCCCCTACTTAAACTCCAAGATCGCACTACAGTGAGGAAAATGGCAAAGTAACTGAGGCGGCCAAGCAATTTTTTTCCCAGGGAAAGAAATCGCTTATATGCCGTTTCGTTATTTTGCTGTTTCATGCTTTCAAGTTCGATCAAGATGCATTTGAAGGATTGTGTCTTCGATTATATAATAGGAACCCAATGAGAAAGAATCTCTAAGAATGCTATATCTTTTCTGACTGACTCAAGTCAAGAAGACAGCTACCCCACTGAAAATCATTTGCCCTCAAAGTAGCCATGTATGGCTGTTCTATCTGCAAGGAGTGTGATGTGACCCAATCAGTTTGCCATAGTATGACCCCTTGAATTGACCCAAATATGTTTTCTAATACCTTAAATTATCTTTTACTCTTGTGAGGGTACAAACCCAGTGAAGCATATTTTGCTCTTCTTCTGAATGGTTGGAGAAAGCTTTTGTGAATGTTCTACTGTGGGGTAGGATTGCTCTACAGGCAAAGCTGACAGAAATCATGAGCAACATGATCTGGCTCACTCTGGCCTTTCAGACACACATACATTTATAGATGGCTAAACACAAGCACTGTATTTTGCCTTTAGGCAGCTTAAACAATTGATTAATGACATAAATTTCTAACCCTAGGAAGGTAATGCAATGGGAAAGAACTTCCATCTTGTCTTTAGCCAGAGAGAAATAATCACACAGCAAAATGAATACACACATTCCTGGCACCTTGCTCTACTTCAGTGATGATAGGTAGTGCATAGCAGCTAGGTTTGTAGCCTTTTTCTACCAACACCACTGTAGGACTGTAATAAATTATTCAAAAATGGTGCAGTCAATGGAGCATCCCATTGGCAAGGCCCTGTCAAAATACAACTGATCTTGGTAAGACAAGCCTAGCCTTGGCCAGTCTTCATCATGAATGGGCAACAATCTAAAGCCTGATTTGATAACAAATATACCCAGCCAAGGCTCATTGAAAGATCTAATAATGTCTGCTACATCATTCAAAGATGCGTAATTTAACTTGGCGTCATCTTTCTCAAAAAAGTCATTAATTGAGGATCTATCTGGGGAGAAAATGTAATGAATTAGGGGAAATTCTCCTTTTTTTTGGAAGTTGTCCAATAGGTCTCATCAAGAATTGGTCCCACAGTAAGACTGTAAATGGACCAGTCATTCTTCCTACTTGTATTTCTTCACTGATAATACTTTAATATAATGTTGTCCTTCCCAAACATCAAGTTCTTGGCCAGCCTATTATTAAACGGGGTATTAGATTTCAGTGAAAAAAACCTGTGTAAACTTGAGAACCAAAAGCATTGCTGTACTGCGATCTGGGTAGTGTCCAAGCTCTTGGACAATAACTTCTACTTTAGTGGGGGGAGTGCTTTGCCATGATGCTGTTGACCCTGTGAGGAAGGAAAAAATGCTGTTGGCTCAAAGGAACCTCTCCCTGAACCGGTCCTGCCTGCTTTCAGGAAGAAAACGTATTGATACTGTGTACCCCTGAAGATCGTCTAGCTTGATTCAACTTTGCCAGCAATTAGTCACTGAATAGGCTTTAAAGCAGAACAAGAATATATAAGGGAATCAACAAGCTGACCACGAACATTTACCACTGTTGAACACCCAATATATTTTAGAATTTTGGGAATCCAAATTGATGTTCAGATAATTGATGAAGGTCTGTCTATTATGGTGCTCAACCATGTATCAGGGGTGTTGTTGATCAGACTTTGAAGATTTGTTAGCTGTCTTTAATTTCCCAAACCTCTGGTCATAACAACTATGCCACACACCCCTCTGCCGAACGTGATGAGCTTTCCTAATCATCATCAAGTACAAAATTGGGTCAAAGCCAGTTGGGGTCATTTGAATAAGGACAGCCGTGTATATTAAAAAAAACCTGTTGCCCATGAGTCCTAGTTTTTCAGGGACTGTTTATTGTTCAGGGATTTCTGTAGTGCAGTCAGTATCACCATTAAATCACTGGAATGTGACTTTTTGGCTTACAATAACCTTTGTATCCTATCAGCATCTGCCAAATCAAATACATCTATGTACTATGTACTCTCCTCTGATAGACTGCGGTGGTGGTGCTGCGGTAGCATTGTTGCCTCACAGTAAGACGCTGTCCTGTTTGATTCTCAGCTAGAGCATCTTCTGTGTGGAGACATGCATGAATGGGCGTACCTTCGTTGAAAGTTGTGCATCAGAGCTGGCAACTCGGCACGTAAAAATCTACTGCCAATCATTAGCAGACCGGAGTTCCGCTGTGGTGACCCCTAACCGGGAAAAGCTGAAAGACGTAGACAAACAAACTCTCCCCTCATGATTTTATACTTAATGGCTTTTGGAATATGGGTCATTGTATTTGACCCAGAGGCATTGCTAACCTAGTATAAGGGTCAGCAGTGCTAGCAACAGATGGCATTGGTGACAACAAAAGCTCAATTGTGAGACCCAGTTCAGAACTACCACTTCAAGCTCTTACTGATTGCCTTACAACCCCTTGACTAGCCTAATCTATTTTAGCTGAGGGGGGGACACTCATGTATACAGGGTTAGATGAACCCATTTTATTTGGACCAGTTGGAAAGCAAACCCTTTTTCTAAAACCAAATCAAATAACCTCCCCCTGCAGGCATCTGGAAAATAAACCAAAAACTGTTCCAGGCAATCCTCTTGTGCCTGATTTCCTACAACTATTCCTTCACTATCTTCCTCACCAAGAGGGACTGCATTACCTGCTTCATCTGGAGTGGATATAGAAAAGTGTAACCTTTGATTGGAGTTCCAACTCCAGAGTAAGTATAACAGTCTTCTAAGCTTTCTATCTACTGTTCTTGGCTTGGGCTTCTGCTGACTGAGAGGACTCTAGTTTGGTGGCCATTCTCTCTCTATTGGACCCCATTGGAACCAGGCTACCATCAGATTCTAATTCCTGAAAAAGGTCTTCTGCCTCAGTGGTTATTTTTGTGCATCATGACTTCAATAGCTGTAGGGTTACTAAACCTGTGAAAGATAAGCAAGAATTAGTGACATGAAATAAGTGCATCTGCACCAACAGCTTAGACAATAAGGATTAAATATGAGGGCTCACTAAGGAGTGAAATAAGACACAGTATGATGTCCTCATCTGTTAGTGCAAATAATTGCCCCAGCAAAGAAAAAGGGAGAGTTATGCTAAATTTCAAAAGGAAGGGGGAAATAGATCTCAAGGCAGAAATAAAGGGGGTGGGTGAGTGGTATTACAATTGAATATTTGCCTCTGAGGTCTAAAAGAATAACAACAGAATATGCAGCATGATATTGCTATTATCACTAATTTGCAGAAAACCTTACTGTTGAACTAAGATAATACTATCTAAGCTTTAAACTTAAATGAAAACATTTACCTATTATAGCTTGTTTTATTTTTATATAGAAAATTAACAGCAACTTGTAAATATATAGGATCATAAAAGGTTACTAGGCTAATGACTGTACAGCCCTTACAAGCTTAGCCAGGTTTTACCCTTATTTCCATGATCAGCACCTGTTATCCCTGTCCAAGAGGGACATAGGTGGAACCCCTGGGGTGAATTTACGGTTACCCATCCAATTGTTCAGATTGTGTCTGAAGATGGCCAGTGAAGTACTCTGCTTGACATGAAGCAGGACTCTGTTCCAAAGGTGTGGTAACCTCTGGAAGACAAATCTGTCCCTCAAATAGGTTCTATTAATATCACATACCAGGTTAAGGCCATTAGCGTGAGTAACCCATGTTCATAGGTTCATAGGCAGGTACTAGACTATCAGCCCAAGGGCCTAAGTAAGCCTAGCCAACAAAGTTTCCTGGCTTACGCCAACCCAAGAAAGTTAATTTCCTGTGCCCCTGTCGAGCAGAGCCACAAAAGTGAGGTGTATTTCCTATTTCCCATCCACTCATCAAGATTTTTCTTGAAGAGTGTTAATGAGGAACTTTGCTTGACATATATGGGTAGCTTGTTCCAGAGTATGGGAAGTCTCTGGGACAGGAATCTATCCCTCCAACAAGTCCTGTTTATTGTGGTGACAAGGTTTAGGTCCTAAGAGCATGTAGCTCTAAGGGATTGGGATTTCTTTAGGTGTAGCATGTCCAACAGCTCTGGGTTTGATATAGCTTTATATCTTAGGCAGAGATCACCTCGGAGTAGGCGATATGCTACAAAGTAAAGCTGGAGTTTTTTGAGACGATCAGTGTAGGGCATCTGTTTGAGGCCAGTAATTCTCTTCGTGAGGTACTTCTGTGGCCTTTCCAGCTGCTGCAGATGTCTTGTGAGGTACATTCCAAAAGGGGCATTGTACTATATAATGGGCCTAATGAGTGTCGAGTAGAGGGGAACAATGACCTCTTTTTTTCCTGGATGAGAACCCTTTTGTGATGAGGTGTGCCATGTAGAAGGATTTCCTGACTACTGTGGCAATATGATTATCAAAGGAGAGACTACTGTCCACCTGGGTCCCAAGGTCTCTTAACACACATTCAGTGTTAAGAAGACTGCTGCCTATGTGGTAGTTCATGGGTACAGAGTTTTTGCCAAAGGGGATAACAATGCACTTTTTGGCATTGAGCTTGAGGCCATGGCTCTGACACCAGGCATCTGTCTCAGTGAGGCCCTTCTGTAGGATGTCCACATCATTTGGGGACTTGATTATAGCTCCTAGTTTGCAGTCATCTGTGAACTTCATTAGCCAGAGGCCTTCTGTGTTAGACTGTACTTCAGAGAAGTAGATACCAAACAGGAGAGGTCCCAGGACTGAACCCTGTGGTACTCCACATGTCACTGGTTTGAAGTCAGATTTAAAGTCTGCAATGTTTAAAGTGTGGGTTCTGTCAGTGAGCCAGTTGGCAACCCATCTTGTAACATAGGGATTTATACCTAGTTTAGTGAGTTTAGCTATAATTCCAGAATGAGGGATGGTGTCGAAAGCCTTGGCAAGGTCAAGATAGGCTGTGTGAACCACCTTACCCTCGTCTACGGCTTTGGTGACTGCCTCAAAGAAGTCAACCAGGTTCAGGAGGCAAGATCTACCTTTCACAAACCCAAATTGGGTAGGGTCCAGAGTTTGGAGGTTACCAATGTCTTTGTTTATGAATTCCATGATGATACGTTCCATGGCCTTGCAGACCAGGCTCGTCAGGCTAATAGGGCGATAGTTCCCAGGATCAGTGGTGGCTCCCCCTTTGTGGAGTGGGATAACTGTTGCTGTGCACCATTCAGTGGGCACAAAGCCTGACGTGAGGCTATGATTGAACATGGTGCTTAGGTGGGGAGCCAGTTCGTTCTGAAGTTCATGTAAAACACAGCCTGGGATGTTGTCCGGTCCCATGGATGCTGTGTTTTTGGCTTTAGAGAGTGCTGCTTTTACCTGTGAAGTTATGATTACAGGGACTCTGCATTCTTCCTGTATAGATATGGTGCCTTTAGGGGGTGAGTGGGGGGTAAAGTTAGCACTTAACCTATCTGCCAGGATGTTGGCAATATCATTTGGTTCTGTAATTTTTGTGCCATTGGGCTGTAACTCAGAGCAGATCTGGCTGTTGCCATTGAGATTCTTGACATAGCTATAGAATGCTTTGTGGCTGTCCTTAGAATCAGTGGCAATCTTGTTTTCATAGCTAGCTCTGGAGGATCTTATAAGGGATCTCAGCTTCTTGCTGAGGCTGACCAGGGAGCTCCTCCACTCATGGGATTTTACTCTCTTTTTCAACAATTTCTTCCTTATGTTGTAGCGTTTGTTTATGGCAGGGGACCACCAGATTGGCTTCCTTTTTTTTTGGAGGACAGCCTCTTGATTCTGTTTGGGATAGCATGATCCATGCACTTGTGTAAGTGCTTATAGAGTGCATTTGTGTAGGATTCAACAGCTGTAACTGTATTGTCTTTCTGCATGGGTGTCATGAAGTTCACCACTTCTGTCTTAAGAGGCATGAAGTTTGCTTTGGAGAATTTTTTTACCATGGTTTCCTTAATGGGGGGTAAGGGCTGGATGTGGATATCTAGGATGATTAGCTTATGGTTGGATCTGACCAACAAGGAGTTGACTTCAGGTGTGGAACACCGGTCACTCATGTTGGTAATGAGTAGGTCTATGATATTGTTGCTCCTGGTGGAGGTGTGGATAAGTTGATCCAGGGCATTGGAATTTATGAATTCCAGAAAGCGCTGAGTGAAGGAGTTGGTACATGAGTAATTTTCCCAGTTAATGGTGGGGTAGTTGAAATTGCCCGATAGTAGGGTGTTTGCTTGAACCCTAATATTTTCCAGTATATCAAGAAAAGAGGAGTGGGAATCCTTTGGCATAGTGGGGGATCTGTAGCAACATTTACCATTTGACTTACGGATATGCAGCATTTCCAATAAAGCTGGGTCAAAGATTGCCTTATATGCAAGGCAGAGATCACCTCAGAGTAGTCTATATGAATAAATTGACATTTATTTCAGAAAGTTCTCATAGGACAGATGCTGAAGACCTTGTATTTTCCTTGTGAAGAACCTTTGTGGTCTCTCCAATTGCTGCAGGTGCTTGGAAATGTACATACCAAAATGGACATTGTACTGAACTAGTGGCCTGATGAGGGAGGAGTACAGGGAGGTTATAACTTCTTTTTTTCTGGAGGCAGTGCCCTTACTCATGAATAGAGCAGCATACAATGCCCTTCTTACCACTGTGGAGACATCATGATCAAAAGTAAGGTAGCTGTCAACCTGTGTGGCCAGTTGTCTCACCACTGAGTGCGTACTTAGGGTGGTATTATTGATGTGGTATTTAGCAGGAACATCACTCTTACCAAAAGGGATGATAATACATTTTTTGCATTGAATTTAAGGCCATAACTTTGGCACCAGTCATTTGTTTATGTAAGACCTTCTTGTAAGATGTTGCCATTGTTTGGAGATTCTATGACCGCTCCCAGTTTGCAGTCATCAGCAAACTATGTCAGACAACGACCTTTAGTTGTAGCTTGCAATTCTGAGAAATAGATTCAAACTAGTAGATGTCCCAGGTCTGATCCCTGTGGAATACCACTTGTTTACAGGTCTGCTGTTTGAGGTGGATTCCCCAATGTTGACTATATGGGTTCTATCATTGAGCCACTTAACAACCCATCTAATGATATATGGGTTGATACCTAGCTGGATGAGTTTGTCAATTATGCCTGAGTGGGGGTTAGTGTCAAAGGCCTTTGCTAAGTCTAGGTAGGCTGTATGCACAAATTTCCCCTCATCAAAGGCCTTGATGACTGTCTCGAAGAAGTCCACCAGGTTTAACAGGGATGATCTCCCTTTGAAAAATCCAGATTGAGTAGGGTCAAGTATGTGGAGGTTAGCAATATCTTTGTTGATAAGGTCCATGATGATTCTTTCCATGGCCTTGCAGATGATGCTAGTCAAGCTAATAGGTCTATAGTTCTTGGGATCAGTGGAAGCACCACATTTGTGCAAGGGGATAATGGTGGCCTTTTTTTCATTCAGCCGGGATGAAGCCAGTGCTTAGACTATGAGTGAAAAGAGTACCCAATATTGTTGCTAATTCTTGTTTTAGCCCATGTAGGAAGCAGCCTGGGATGTTATCAGGTCCCATGGATGCTGTGTTTTTGACCTTGGGGAGGGCATTCACCTGCTCTTTAGAGATGAAAGGTAGAGGACAGTTGATAGGGATGTCTTGGGGTTAGTGTGGCAGGGACAGGGGAGTGAAGTTTTCACAGAACCTGTCGGCTAATAGGTTAGCAATGTCCACAGTCTCAGTATACATGGTATCATTAACCACCAGTTTGGCACAAATCTGGGCCTTTCCTTTTAGGTTACGGATGTAACTAAAGAACACCTTATGTTTATAATTAGTGGAGGAAGCTAATTTGGATTAGTAGTTAGCTTTGGAGGACTTCACAAGAAGTCTTATTTACTTGTTTAGGATGAGGAGAGAATGTTTTCAGTTTAGGGCTTGCTCCCTCTTACTCTTATACAGCAATTTCTTCCTCTTATTTTAAAGCCTGTTTATGGCAGTTGTCCACCAGACAGGATTGCTCTTCCTTGAGGAGCTTATGTTGGTCCTATCAGGTACAGCTGAATCAATACAGTTGTTCTGGTGTCTGTATAAAGCATTCGTGTAGAACTTGTCATAGTCGCCAGTTAAACTTGAGGGGGGAGGTGCAGTGAAGCTATTTATACCATCCTGTAAGGGGTTATAATCTGCTTTGGACAAGTTTTTGTAGTTTAGTTTGTGCTAGGGCTGGGTCAGGTGTGACAGTAACTTCAAATAAGACTGATTTATGGTCAGAACTCACCAGGGAAGACCTCACAATGGGGGTGCTACAGTGGTCCCCCATATTGGTAAGCACCAGATCTTGGATGTTGACACTCCTTGTGGGGCTAGTAAAACCAAAAACGGCAAGCAACACTGTAAGCAGAGTCGTAATGAAAGACAATACACTAACACAGTAAACTGAGCACTTTCGGTAGGATCAGTGTCCTACCTTCTTCAGATACCATACAGTTCAATTAACAGGGTTTTTAAAGCATTTTCTCGAAAAACATTGGTCATTTATACTAAACTTATATTATATTTACACCAGTATATTAATTGCATTTAACTGATTTTATGTTTGACTTTTTAGGTAAGAATATGCAGCATTTCTTACTTATTAAATTTTAGAAAAGTGTGCCTATATTGGTTTACATATGGGAGTGCATAGCACCAAGATATCCACTGCACCTGTAAGGACAAGTTGAGTTATTCTGGCATTTGGTTAATTGTTTAATTGTGGTTTTCTAATGCTTTAAAAACCCTGTTAATTGACCTGTATGGTATCTGAAGAAGGTAGGACACTGATCCTACCGAAAGCGCTCAGTTTACTGTGTTAGTGTATTGTCTTTCATTATTAAATTGCGTTTATTGGAAAGTCATTGGTCCTACGACTCTGCTTACAGTGTTGCTTGCCGTTTTTGGTTTTACTAGTTCGTGGTTTTGTATTTAAGACTTTGTTGGGTTCCGTACTCCTTGTGGGGCATTGGAGCTAATGAAGCCGAGGAACCTTTGGGCAAGTGTGTTTGTGCATGAGTAATTTCTCCTGTCAATGGATGGGTAGTTAAAATCGTCCAAAACCATGGTGTTTGGCTGTATCTTGATAGACTCAATTAGATCCAAATAGGTAGAGTGGGTGTATATACACATATATAAATATCTACACACACACACACACACACACACACACACACACACACACACACACACACACACACACACACACACACACACACACACACACACACTTCTGATTGTTGAAACCTGTGAAGATTGAAGACCACATCATCGAGACGAAATAAACAAAAACCCAGTTAATTGACAGACTGGATCAACAACAATCTTCCCAGGGTAAGTAATCGCTCAGTCAGTTTTGGAGTTGGTATATTTAGTTGGGAGGCAAAGTTCACCTTCATGGCCAACAGGTTACTTACCCTGAGAAGATTGTCATTGATCCGGTCTGTCGATGAACTGGGTTTTCATTTATTTCTATGTGTGTGTGTGTGTGTGTGTGTGTGTGTGTGTGTGTGTGTGTGTGTGTGTGTAGTCTAATGCAGCAGAGGCAACATTGATAACCAACTCGTATCTGCTTCAGGATGCTGTCATAAATATGTATACATTTTATAAGAAATTAAACTCTCTTGCTACCAAGAAACTACAGATTTTTTAAACCAGTTAATAACTTTTTGATGACCATGTAATGCCTCAGATGGGAATTTAAGGTGTTTACATTATAATCACTTGAAGGGAGGAGAGTATTGGCAGAGAACAGGTAAGGTGAACTGATATGATTGGGATTTAATAATAGGAACACTAACTGTAACCTATATGTCTTGGTAAAATGATTGACCTGAATTTAAGGCAAAACTAATACTGTTATTAACACAGGGTTTGGTATAATGATTTAGGTCTTCACCTCATAGACAGAAGGTACAGGGATTGATCCAGATCTAGGGTTATTGGCTAGCCTTCAAATGGCCCCTTCAGGCACCTAGTCTAGTATTCACCTATGAACAAGACAGAGTTAAATACTGAGAATAAATTAGGTATATTAAAGACTTCCGAGGCAACAGCTGCAGATGATCATGAACACCTCTGGGGGTGAGAGGTGAAAAACATAGTAACTTGCGATCTCTGGTATTGAAGCCAAGTGCAGTGTTTACCTCAGGCTGAAGAGAAACTGAGCAGTAGATAACCTAATACACCTCTTCTAACAGGAATTACAGTGTTCACTCATCCTCACTCTCATCTGAGCAAACAATCCATTACCTTGTTTTTTGTTGAATAAAATTCCAATTCTGTTACTGTACAAGCAGTGAAACCACAGAAATATAATCCTAGCAACAAGGTTGTAACACTGTCTCATAAAACCCAAACATGACCAAAACCATCCTATATCCACAGCAACCTCTTCCACCTTTCAACTGTGGACCAACACGCACACCCAACCAGTGTAGCAATGCACAGCATTAGCTGTGAAAAATAAATTCCTTTTAACAGAAGCATAGTTAGGGTGGGGCAACAGGGGCAGTTGCCCCTTGGGCAAAGTGTTGGGAGGATGTGATCAGCCATCCATCATCCATTTTTTTTAACTCTTCAGTGGAAGAGCTAGCTTGGGGGTGGGGCATAACTGCAATAACCCGATGGCTACAGTGTAGTGGTTGGGTGGTTGAATTATTACTGGGAAGTGCTATTTTTTTTTTGCCTTGGGGTGGGCCACTGGCTTGTGGTATTGGCACTGGACACTGATTGAGCCAGCTATGTCTCTGCAGTTTTACACCCAATGTAATTTTTTAATATATTCAATATATAACAAAACAGTGGGTGGCTGTGGTGGTGCAGCAGTTAGCATTCTCACCTCACAGCAAGAGGTTCTCCAGTTTGATTCTCAGCTGGGGTGCCTTCTGTGGGGAGGCTGTATGTCCTCCCTGCTGTCACATAGATTTCCTCTGGGTGCACTGGTTTCCTCCCACATTCCAAAGACATGCAATAGGTGGACTCGACACTCTAAATTGGCCATAGGTGAGAGTGTGTGCGCAAGTGAGTGGTGCGAATGAATTACTGTGGCAGGGCTAGCCACACGGCGGTGTAAACCTTGGCTCAAGATGATTGTCACTGTAGAAGTGACACCCTGACCCCATGTGCAAAATGGGAAAAGGGGGTTGACGATGGATGGATATAACAAAATACAATGCCCTACAATCATGGACAAAATCAATACAGCAGAGAGCAGTGCCACAAAACCACCAAAACACAATCTACCTCAAGCAATACTGCTGACATTAGCCCCCCCCCACTATGGATCTAGAACTTGTTCAACCTCAAATGGGTGAATGTCACTAACAAACATACCTTATACTGTCAACAATCACAGAATCAGAGACAAATCCCCTGTTCATATATAAAGTAAATAATCACAAGGAAGTTCCTTGCCAAGACTGTTACTAGTGATTGGCTCAACCAACATCTGGGAAAACCTCTTAAACTCTTACTGTCAAAATTAGAGAAACAATGATGTTCAGAATGATGGAACGCTGATCACGTAAGTGAACAGCTACTGCTTGATACTGGTAGGATAACTAAGCAAGACCCTCCCCATCCACTGATGTGTTCCAGTCTCTATGACAACAGCATTTGTTCTGGCAAGCACTGTATTATTAAATAGCCATACCAGAGTCTATTCTAAAATACTGGTCAAGTTTTGTGGGGAATATGCAGGGCTAGAAGTTTAAGAGATTTGTAGGGACCAAGATAAATCATTATTGTGACTGATGCTTTTCATCACAGATGGTAATGTTTATCAAATAATGTGCAGTCTATGTGTTGTTTAGTATAACCTCACCCCCTGCTTCCCTATGTGCTCTGCCATGGATGAATACAGTGTCACCTTTAGGGATAAATCCTTTGCTATTTTTGTGTTATTTTAAACATTCTTCTGCAATAAATGCTATACGAAGGGTGTAATGGTCTACAAGTGTTTAGAGTTGTTCTGTTTTATTGCAGGTGACTCAGATGTTGAGGTTAACAATTTGTAGATTGTTTCTGCTGCATAATTTTCACTTCTGGTGGATGGTTGCACTTCTTTTATAGCTGTGATACTACCATCTTACAAGATAGGTTGCTCTGTGCAGGAAGTGGCGTTTGGGCTGGAGATTAACTATTTATCCCAATCCATTTGTAACAGATTATAACGCCATATGCTATGGAGGTGGAATATCTATTTTTGTAGTACCACTTTTATTTTTATATACCAAATTGTGCTTTCTAAGATGAGGGTGTTTGATTATAAATGGCACTTCTTTATAGCAATTGTACTGAGGATGGGGTTGAATGAAGTGGCAATGTATTGCATTGATACTGGATAAGTGGTAAATGACCTTAATGCTTTTATCTATCATCATTTGTGCTAGTTTGTTTGACCTACATGTTTTATCTTGTGGTGATGATGCAAAGGCTGCCAGTGTAGTTATTATGACTGTTGTCAGAATCATACTTTTTTATTGCTTTATTTATATTTGTGTATATATTTATTGTTCGGGGCTAGTTATGCTTTAACTTATATAGCGAATTGGTTTCCATGAAGAAATATATTATAATGGGGATTAGTTACATGCCAACTGTTTACTGCAGAGCATAGACTGAGGGCAAGGGGGTGGGAGGTTGGCAAGGGGGTGGGAGGTTGGCATAATGGTTAAGATGTTTACCTTACAGACATAAGGTGCAGGGTTTGATTCTCACATGGGGTAACTGGCTAGGCTTAAAATGGCCCACAAGGGCAGTTAGCCTAGAATTAACCTATGAACCTATGAACCTATAATCTGTCAGCAGAAACTTAATGAGGTGTCAGATATGAAACTGCTGACATTTTTGATAGCAATTGTCTGGATCTCTCAGTAACAACTGAGGCTGAATGTAAGAAAAATTTTTTACACTAAACACGGAAAACATATTTTCTTTAGTCTGAGTTACATAATTTTCTCATATCACATTTTAACTGCTTACAGCATTAAATGCAACAGATTTCGTACTATAATTAAAATACATTTCAAAATATAGGCATTAAAACTTAACATTTTGCCTATGAAATAACAGTGCAAATCAATTAATTTTATGTTTTTTTTTCTGCATTTTTTTTTAGTTTGGATTATATTTCCTTTCATTTTGGTTAGGAACGTCACTGTGAAAATTGTCTGTTGCATAGGGCTTCAGGTGAGTTAGATATCTTTTTATGAACTGATTGTCCCTTGTGTGGTTTTTAACAGTACATTTTAGGCACATTTGAAATATTTTAATACTACAGGGTAATTGCCTGGCATTATTTTATTGAAGTTTCATTCTCACCTCCTCCTGCTTTCCAATTTCATCAACAAAACTCCCCTGCCACCTAATTAATATTCCCATTCTCCTCCATGTAGATGACATGGTCATCTGTAGGGCTAGGCCCTTTCACGCATGTATCTAGTCTCAAGTCCAGTTTGACCAACATGACATTCAAATCTAGCTAGTCCACCACAAAGTATTTGTGAATCTTACCAAAACAAAACCAACCATGGGATCTTAGGATTATAGGTAGTTACTAGGCTATTGGGCCTGAGGCCCTTACAAGCCTAGCCAAGAATTTAGACCATGTTCCAACAAGTCAGCACCCAATGCCCCTGTCCAGCAGGGACACAGGTGGAATCCCAGGGGTGTATTTTCTGTTCCCCATTCAGTTATCCAGGTTGCACTTAAAAAGGGTTAATGAGGTACTTTGCTTGACGTGGAATGGGAGTCTATTCCACACAAGGGGGAGTCTCTGGGACACAAATCTGTCCTGCCAACAAGGTGTATTGATGTCACAGACCAGGTGGAGGTCACGTGTGCAGGTTACTCAAGTGGAGTTTGATTTGTGGATATGCAGCACTCCTATCAAGGTGGGATCTGAGATTGCTTTGTATGCCAGACAGAGGTCATCTCTGAGGAGTCCGTACAAGACTGAGTAGAGGGACAGGGTCTTTAGCCTATCTGTGTAGGGCAGATGTTGTTTCAGGCTCTGGATTCTCTTGGTGAGGATCCTCTGTGGTCTCTCCAGCTGCTGCATATGCTTTGTGAGGTACATGCCGAAAGGGGCGTTATACTCAATAACAGGTCTTATAAGGAAGGATACAGGGATGTTATGACCACCTTGTCCCTGAATGAAATACCCTTACTAATGAGGTTGGCCATGTAGAAAGCTTTCCGTACAACAGAGGCAATATGGTGGTCAAAAGTCAGTTTGCTATCAACCTGGTTACCCAAGTCCCTCACAACTGATTGCGTGCTTAGGGTTTTGTTATTAATGTGAAAATTTGTTGGGATGTCACTTTCCCCAAAGGGGATGATGATGCATTTTTTGGCATTCAGTTTGAGGCTATGTTTCTGACACCAGTCATTTGTTTGGGTGAGACCCTCTTGGGGTCCACATCACATCTGTCCACATCACTAGGGGACTTGATGACAGTGCCCAGCTTGCAGTCATCTGCAGACTGTCAGCCATAGCCCACTGATTTTGGCCTGCACCTCAGAAAAGTTTATCCCAAACAGCAAGGCTCCAAGACCGATCCCTGAGGTACACTGCTCATTATGGGTCGACTGCTTGAGGTGGCTTCGCCTATTTTAACTAGGTGGGTTCTATCAGTGATCCAGTTTGGTACCCATCTGGGAACATATGGATTGATGTCTTGTTGAGAGAGTTTATGTATTATACCCGAGGGGGTATAGTATCAAAGGCTTTGGCCAGGTCAAGGTAGGCAGTGTGCACTGTCATCCCCTTGTCCATGGCTTTGGTGACTGTCTCAAAGGAGCCAACCAAATTTAACAGGCATGACCTCCCCTTGATGAAACCATACTGTATGAGAGCAAGTGTTTGGAGGTTGCCAATGTTATTGTTAATGAGGTCCATGGTAATCCACTCCATGGCCTTGCAGATCAGGTTAGTTAGGCTGAAGGGCTATAATTTCCTGGATTGGTGGACACTCCTCCTTTGTGCATAGGGAAGACAGTGGCTGTCCTCCACTCAGCTGGGACGAAGCTGGTAACCGGGCTTTGGTTGAATAGGATGCCTAATGGTGCTGCAAGTTCTTTCCTGAGTTCATGTAGGATGCAGTGTGGGGTGTTATCAGGTCCCATGGAGGCTGTATTTTTTTTTACTTTGAGAGGGCAGTGATGACTAGCTCCCTAGAGATAAGGGGGGCAGGTGCTGGGGGTGTCCTGATTTACTGCTGGGGGACAGAGGGGTAAAGTTTTCACTGAACCTGCCTGCCAGCAGGTTGGCTATATCTATGGCATTTCTGCATGTGGTGTTCTTGACCACCAGTTCTAAGCAGAACTGGGTGCTTCCCTTGAGATTGTGGACATATGTGAAGAAATCCTTGTGATTGTCTTTAGTAGATGTGGCCAGTTTGGACTCAAAGTTTGCTTTGGAAGATTTCACTAATGCTCTTATTTGCATGTTCATGGAAAGGAGAGGTTTCTTTCAATTAGGCACCTGCTCCTTCTTGGTCCTGGACAGCAATTTTTTCCTTTTATTATAGAGTTTATTTATTGCAGATGTCCACCAGACAGATTTAGATTTCCTTCTCCTTGAGGAGGATGATTTTGTCCTGTCAGGTATTCCTGATTCCATGCAGCTATATAAATGCTCGTATAGTACTTTGGTGTAGGTTTGGACATATGTGCCAGTTCCTATGAAGGGGAGGGGGCTGTGAAGCTATTTATACCTTCCCTCAGGAGGTTGTAATCAGCTTTGGAGAATTTTTTTTTTTTTACCCTAGCTGGGGGGGGGGGGGGGTGTCAGAGGAGATGGTGACTTCAAAAGTGAACGCTTTGTGGTTGGATCTTACCAGGGAGGATGATACTGTAGGGATGCTGTAGTGGTTACTCATGTTGGTTAATACCAAGTCCAAGATATTTTCACCTTTTGTGGGGGTGTTGACCAGCTGGTCCATGGCATTTGCATTGACAAAATCAAGGAATCCTTGGGCATTTGTGTTTTGGCATGAGTAGTTCTTCCAGTCTATGGTTGGATAGTTAAAGTCACCCAGGATTAGGGTAAAGGGTTGATTCTTTACAGATTCAAAGAGGTCCATATAGGTGGAGTGGGCATCTTTAGTCAAGGTTAGGAGCCTGTAGCTAGCTATGATTTGAATAAGGGTCCTGTCAATAGTTAACTGCACCTGGAGTGTCTCCTTTGCATTATACAGTTTGACCAGCCTGAAGGTTTGTATGTCTTTTATATATATATTTCAACTCTACCTACTTTTGCTTTGCTGCCCATGGTTTTGGGATCTGAATGTATGATAGGATGACTTACCTGGTATGGCTGGGGTGCTCTCCACAGCTTTGAACCAAGTTTATGTGACTGCACAAACTTCATAATCTTCCAGGGTTAAGAATGCTTGCAATGAGTGCAGTTTCATGTTTAGTCTCCTAGTGTTTAGCAGCATGACCTTTAATTTGCATTTTGATGAAATTTTCATGTTGGTAGTTTTGACTTCATGGTATTGCCTAAAAAAGGCACTATAGGGAGGCAAGATCCTTCACCAGGAGCCTGAAGCCCAAGAGAGACAGATGCAGGCCATCTCTGGCAAAGCATCATGGTTTGTCAGTCATGTCTTCCCAGGCTGTCAGGTACTGGATCCCCTTGGAATGACATCAGAAACTAAGCCAGTTGTTAAAGTCAATCATTTTCTGTTTGTACTGAGGCATCATTCTGGGTGACGGTAGAATGCTGCTTAAGTCTAGGAACACACCTGCCTGGGACACATATTCAGTGAGCTCGATCATGTCTCTCTTCATATAGTCCAGGGAGGTGCATCTCAAGTCATTCATGCCAACATGGACTATGACAGAGTCATAACAGTACCTGTTGTTGAGAGACTGGAGTGCATGGGTGATATGGCGGATTCTGGCACCTGACAACCAACTAACCATGACTTTTTCCTTATCCAGCCTGGTGAGGGACACATCTGTTTGTCTCACAATGGAGTGTCCTATGACTAATATGTTGGGTTTTGGTTTAGGCCTTTGTGGCTGTGAGACACAGGTGTGTGGACTATTTGTGGTATGTGGTGTGACTGGCAGTGGAATTTCAGTGTTTTTTCCTTGGAAGTCTCTTTTATTTCGGTATGTTTTTGTTGAGGATCTCCACATATGTGGGTGTGTGTTGTGTAGGTGTGGGTGGTGTTTGAGGTGTAGTGTTTGTGTTGACAACCTTCTGAGTACTAGACATACTGGCTTGCGAGGGAGAGAGCATTGACTCTAGGTTTTTAATGTAATTGCATCTCTCACAAATTGTGTTCATAGGTGATAGTCATAGAGGGTTGTCCATGTACATGTGGCAGTTGCTACACTGACTCAGGATGCCCATATCAACCAGACTGCCAAGAGATTCTGCCAAAGAATATTTAATTGCCCTGACATTGACATAAGTAAATAAGTATTTATGGTACCATATTATATATTTCACACACACACACACACACACACACACACACATATATATATATATATATATATATATATATATATATATATATATATATATATATATATATACATAATTTTTTTTTTAACATGTATTTATATGTGTGTTTAAACTGAAGGAATGTATTTTATTTCACTTTTGAGGAACCTGTTTCTTCGGTTTCCTACCAATTAATCAATTTGTATAACAAATGATTTAGATGAAGTATAAATGGAGCTGGATGTAGTAGTTTATTTTATCTTGTTTGAAGAAGTTTGGCTACTAGCTGGATGAAAAGCGATTTGAATAAAATTGTGTGCTTAACTTTTACATTTTGTGGATTTTGTTGGACTTCGCAGTTTTCACCTTCCAGGCGCCACTTTTGTTGCTTTTTTGGGTTTGTTCTTTGGTTTCTTCAGTTTGATTTGTGGCTTTGTTCATGGCTACTGGGAGTATTGAAAATACGTTGCCTGACTCCCCTGCTTTTACATTCCACAGACATTTTAGTGGGTCCGGTGAAACATAATACACCAGGGGAGACTAAATATAAAATACAGAGGTATATGAGTGCATTTCCACTTCCAATTGTCAACGAAATGTGGCACATTAAGAACATTATAGAGAACAACTGGAGAGTCATTCTAGGGAACAAAGAATTAGTGGCGACACTAGGATTGGTACCCAGATTTACATATAAGAAAATAACTAACATTAAAACTATGGTAGAATCTGGAAACAACACAACCACCAGTGTAACTAGGGTAGGATGTAACAAGAAGGGCACCTTTGCATGTCAAAATTGCAAACAATGTAGGTTTGTTACAAATTCTTCGTTTGTGACTCTCAGTCATTCCAACATAACTTTTTGGGCTAGAAACTACTACAATTGTAATAGTGAACATGTAGTATATATTGCCACATGTATGTCCTGCGAATGTTATTACATTGGAAAAACAATAAGAAGCTTAATAAGCTGGATTTATGAGCACAATCTAGCTATAAAAAGGACAAAACCAATTATTTAGCCAGACATGCATTATTATGTACAGATTTTAAAAATTTGTAATTTTTGTGTTAGAAAAAATGGAAAAGGTTCCATTTGATGGAGATGTTAACAACACATTAGAGTGTAAGGAGGCATTTTGGCAGCTGTATCTAGGTGCAGACAATGCACCTGGATTGAATGAAACTATAAATTTAAAATGTTTTTTAAAATACAGATGAACACACATCTGTAAACATTTTATGGAAATATATTATATTGTATTTTTTTACATTTATATTTATGGTATTTACAACAGTACAATACGTATACTTATTTTTTATACACACATATATATATATATATATATATATATATATATATATATATATATATATATATATTTTTTTTATTTATTTTTATTTTTTCATTTTTCATGTTTATTTTATTTGAATCATTAGTATGTCATTTCCTGTAATTAATTGATAATAAGGTATATAAAAAGGAAGTTTGAGTAGGGCAATCTTTTTCTGAAGAAGTTCACAAAATAAAAAGTGGATGAAAGTGCTAAACCTACTGTCCGATTGTGGTTATTGATTAGTGCAACAGGACTGGCTTCTTTTTGTGTTTCGTGGTGGATTTAAAAGTTTTGTGGATTCAGTTTTGATGTTTCTAATAAGTGTTTTGTGGCTGCTATTCATTGTAAGGAAACTTACTCTAACTGTATGTTACACTATATGAGTGCCTACCCCCAGTACCAGAAGAAATCTGTAGTAAAGGGCCAAATGGTCCGAGCTGCATGTATGGTAACAAGAGAGGACAGATTTCTTGAGGAATGTGAATTATTCAAGGGAATGTTTTTGATGAGAGGCTACCCTGAGCTGTTGGTATTGGATATTTTTGAAGATGTTTGGAGTAAAAGGAAAGCAGGTATTAACAAAAGTACAGTTTTGTACCTACCATAAATGTAGATGTTCGAGGGCTATTACAGCTGCAGTAATTACATATGGGTTTTCAGCCAGCAGGCGGTCCCTCGGTCGGCCGAATTCCAAAGTCTTGGTCCGGCGTCGGTTGTTGTCGCGTACTCTTCTGACGTCAGGAAGGCTAGAGTATAAAAGACACAACCGACGCCATCTTCTTCAGTCTTTCTTGCCCCAGATGTCAGGTGCCCCCAAAAGGAAGGCAATACATAAATTAGTGTAATACACAAAAGTAAGCAAATAAAACATAGCAGGATAACCCAGTCAGCAGGTATGAATAGTTATTCAAACCCCAAGGTCTTACCAAGAGGGGAAGGAGGGTGGGAAACCTGTACTGCAGCTGTAATAGCCCTCAAACATCTACATTTATGGTAGGTACAAAACTGTACTATGTTCATCGTGCATTACAGCTGCAGTAATTACATATGGGTAGAATCCCAAAGCTATGTATAGGGTGGTAGGTACTATACGGAACTGGGTTGAGCTAGAATGCCCTGCAAAACTGCAGTAGCAAAGCCTGCTCTTGTTCTGGAGTATAAAGGCAGATGGTAGTGCTTTGTGAAGGTATGTACAGAACTTCAAGTGGCTGCCTCCAAGATATCTTTAGTAGGCACTCCTCTGAGGAAGGCTGTAGAGGTGGCTGTGGCCCTAGTGGAGTGTGATCTGATACCAGTAGGTATGAGCTTTCCATGATAGGAATAACAGAAGCGTATGCAGTGACCAATCCACTTGGAAATGGTCTGTTTAGTTACAGGTTTCCCTTGACCCCCCACAGCATAGGAAACTAGGAGTTGATCTGATTTTCTGAAGGGTTTGGTTCTGTCCAAGTAGTAACGTAGCTGCCTATGGATATCTAAAGAATGAAGCAGCCTCTCCCCTTTGTTTTGAGGGTTAGGGTAGAAGGTAGGAAGGTGTATGGCCTGGTTTAGGCCTACCCTAGATACCACTTTAGGCATAAAAGAAGGGTTAGTACGTAGGGAAACCCTGTCCTGATGGAATATGAGGAATGGCTGCACCGCCATGAGGGCCTGTAACTCAGATACCCTACGAGCTGAAGTGATGGCCAGGAGAAAAGCTGTTTTCCAGGACAAATATTGTAATTCTGCTGAAGCAGCTGGTTCAAAGGGAGGCAATGTCAGTTTTTCCAGTACATAGTTAAGGTCCCAAGCTGGCACTGGTTGTTTCCTTGGAGGCCTTATGTTCTTAGCCCCTCTGAGGAACTGTCGCAGGAGTGGGTGTGAGAATAAAGGAGGATCCATATTGAATTCTGCAGAGATTGCTGAGGCATGTATCTTGATTGAGGAAAAATAAAGTCCCTTGCTCAAAAGTTCAGCTAGGTACTGTAAAATCTGTGGCAGGTTTAATTTTCTAGGATCCTGCCCTCGTTCTTCATTCCAACAGCAAAACCGCTTCCATTTTGCGGAGTAAGCTTTTCTTGTAGATGGTCTTCTGGCCTCCAAAATGACATCCTGCACTTCTTTGGAGAGTAGTGTCTGATGTGAAGTTAAGGAATTTTCCATGCAGCTAGGCTGAGAGTTTTCAGCTGACTGTGTAGGGTTTTGAAATTGTTCTGCGTCAGCAGTAGAGGTGTTAGAGGCAGGGGCCACGGAGGAGTGTGTTAGGCTCCTCAATAGTGGATACCAATGTTGTCTCGGCCAGTCTGGAGAAATCAGTATCATCCTCGGCTTGTCTGTTCTTACTTTCAAAAGCACCTTGGGCAGCAGAGGTAGTGGTGGGAATGCATAAACTGACCAAGTTGTCCATGTGAATGAAAGGGCGTCCACTTTCCAAGCCTTTGGGTGGAAGGTCCTTGAGCAAAACTTTTTTAATTGATGATTTTTGTGGGAGGCAAAAAGGTCTATGTCTGGCCTTCCCCACGCTTGAACAATCTCCATGAATATGTGTGGATGTAGCTTCCATTCGTGAGGGTCTGTCATATGCCTGCTCAGAGTGTCTGCCAGTGTGTTTTCCATTCCTGGCAGGTACTGAGCCTGAAGTTCCATTTGTCTTTCCAGAGCTAGATTCCAAAGAGTCATGGTTAGTCTGCACAAGGGGTATGAATGAGTTCCTCCTTGTTTGTTTATGTACCACATTACTGTGGTGTTGTCTGTTCTTATGAGCAGTTGTCCTGGATGCAGGAATTCTCTGAACGCTGAAATTGCATTTATTACTGCCAGCATTTCTTTTTGATTGATGTGAAGGTGTTTTTCTGTTTGGGGCCATCTGCCCTGAATGCACCTGTCCTTCATGTGCGCCCCCCAGGCGTAATCTGAGGCATCTGTGGTTATGACTTGTGTAGCTTGAGGCTTGCAGAATGGGAGGCCTTTGTTTACTTGGCATGCCTGGGCCCACCATATGAATTCCTTTTGAAGACAGGGAATTATTGGAATCTCCACTTCTAAGCTGTGACTGTGTTGAGACCATAGATTTTTTAGGTACCATTGAAGTTTCCTCATGTGCAGCTTTGCACATGGGATTAGAAGAATGCAAGATGCCATGAATCCCAGAGCCTGCAGGATTTTCCTTGCAGTAAGCCTGGTACTTTTTGCAAGCATTTTGAAGTAATGAGATAGTTGCCCTTGTTTTTCTGTTGTAAGGTAAGCCATCTGAGTGTTTGTGTCCAAGTTGGCACCCAGGAAGGTTATTTTCTGAGAGGGTGTTAGCTTTGATTTCTCCTTGTTGATGGTGTATCCCAGAGAAAGCAGTAAGCGTGTCACATATGCCAGATGTTTCAGAAGTACGTGTTTGCTGTCTGCTTGGATCAGGCAGTCGTCCAGATAGGGGTAAATTTGTATCCCTTGAAGTCTGCAGTATGCAATCACTGATGCCAGGCACTTGGTGAATACTCTGGGTGCAGTAGATAAGCCAAAGGGCAATGCAGAGAATTGGTAGTGGTTTGAACCTGCAAGAAATCTGAGGTATCTTCTGCAACTTTGTCTGATTGGGACATGCAGGTATGCCTCCTTGAGGTCCAATGTTACCAGCCAAAACCCCTTGCCCAGCATGGGAAGGAGTTGCTGTAATATGAGCATCTTGAATTTTGGTACTAGAAGAAATGTGTTGAGAATGGATAAGTCCAGAATGGGTCTCCAGTCGCTTCCTTTTCTTGGCACCAGAAAAAGCCTTGAATAAAAACCTTGTGCTTGTTGGTGCGTAGGTACCTTTTGTATAGCCCTCATGTTTAGGAGCTTTGCGATTTGTAGTTGTGCCTCTACCCTTTGATTTTGTGGTAGGTTTGGCATGCCTCTCATTTTTGGAAGAGTATGAAAATGAAATTTGTAGCCTCTGTTTATTATGTCCAGAATCCATTTGTCTGTTGTGACAATATGCCAATTGTTTGCAAATAGTGCCAGTTTTCCTCCCAAAGGTGCTGCCAGTTGAATTTTGCTTGGCATGGAAATGAGGGAGTCATTGAGCCTGTTTTCTGTACTGCTGTGCACTGTCGTCACCACCTCTTGGTGTTGGTGATTGCCATTGTCTGCCTGCCTCTGTAGGACCCTTGGGGTTGTCCTCTGCCCCTTCCGCGTCTGTATCTGCCTCTTTGGGCCTTGTCAGTGGTTGGAAAGGACCAGTTTTTTGACGGCCAATTCCTGCTGAACCTGTAAGAAAGCTTTGACAGTTTGCATAGATTTTGCTTTTTCTTCCATTTTACGTAAAATATCCTCAGCATTACCACCAAAAAGAACATCCTTATGTAACGGTGCATCCAGAATTTTTGCTTTCACCTGGTCTGGAAGATTTTGTTCCCTTAGCCATGCATGTCTGCGAATGACTGCTCCGGTGGCGGCCGATCTGCTGGAGGCCTCTAGGGCATCATAGCCACATTGTAAGGTGTGCTTGCCCACTTGTTCAGCACTATGCATCATATCCTGCAACTCTTTTAAATCTGGTTGTTCAGGCTGTGACATTTTGGTTTTTAATTGTGATAACAGAAATTGCTGATATTTAATCATATGAAACTGGCAGTTTAAGGCCCTCATGGCAAGGGTGGCCGAGGTGTAAACCTTCTTACCCCACCTTTCTAGAGATCTAGATTCCCTTTCCGCAGGTAGTGGATTCTTGGCCGTGGAAGCCTTAATTCCTTTAGGGCCTTGAGAAATAGTTTCAGGGTCTGCATTATGGCCTTTATAGAGGAACTGATGAGAATTAGGAACTCTGTAATACCTATCCGGCTTAACTGGTGCAGGAGGCAGAGAATCAGGATTTAGACAGGCCTCCGAGTATACATCATCCAAAACCTCCAAAACAGGAGGAATAGCCAAAGGTCTATGCTGAGGTAACCAGAGGAATTCCCTAAGCCTTTTCTTGGAGTCTGAAAAGTCTTGGCCTTCCCAATGGAAGTGCTCTCTCAAGGAGTGTAAAGTTTCCCCAAAGGAAAAATCCTCAGGGGGGGATACAGAAGGAATAGACTGCTCTGCATCCGAATCCTCAAAGGGTGAATAAGAGTGTTCTTCAGCATCAGAATGTTCTGATAAAATGGATTCTTGGTCAGAAGGAGGAGAATCCTCCTCTACTCTGGGTCTCTTGTCCGGAGGGGCCTGGGAGCCTCTGATAAGAGAGATCAGGTCTTCAGCCATTTTAAGCATGTGCTTCTTAGGCGTAGGCCCAGGTCTTGGGCCTTGTGAGGCAGGCCTAGAAAGTTGCTTGGCTGATTTGGCTTTAGTAAAGGCCTTGATGGAGAAAGAAGATGAAGGCCTAAATACACCATGGGTGGATGTAGATCTATCCACATTGGTGGGTTCGACATGAGCAGGGGCTTCGGTTGTAGTTTGTGAAAGGACCGAAGAACCAGCGGTCTCAGGTACAGAAGACCCCGCCGAGGGAGTGTCGTCGGTAGTCAGGGACTGCAAAGGCGTCTCACTGAGAACCGGCCCACGTGGAGCTTGTTTCGGCGTGTCGGTGGAGACCGCAGTTCTCGACTGACGGTCCTTTTCTTTGCGTTTTCTGGACATAGCGGTAGTCGGAGTATCCAACGACATTTTATAATTAAACGCTTTACCAAAATAGTGCTTGGCGAACTCCGCCCGACGCTTGATAGTGCGTTTATTGAAGGTAGCACAAAAGCGGCAGCCCGAGACGTCATGGTCTGGGCCCAAACAAGGTATGCAAAGGGAATGGAAATCCTTATGCGGTATTTGCTTCCCACAAGAAATACAATTATTAACTTTTTCTGACATCGGTCTGAGGCAAGAAAAGATTCCCCAACGGGGTACTTAGCTTTAATGAAGACTTCGGTTCTAAATTTTTCGTAATTCAGGAGCTGGCCGACCGGCACTTGCGAACTGCTTCTGCTTCGGGCACCGCGCGGCAAAAAAGACTGGAGAAGATGGTGTCGGCTGTGTCTTTTATACTCTAGCCTTCCTGACGTCAGAAGAGTACGCGACAACAACCGACGCCGGACCAAGACTTTGGAATTCGGCCGACCGAGGGACCGCCTGCCGGCTGAAAACCCATATGTAATTACTGCAGCTGTAATGCACGATGAACATCCTATATTGACAGGGCACCGTGGTGTTTTGGATAAGGTTGAAAGTGAAACAACTGGTTTGGGTCGCCCCTGTAAAGAGATTGTTTTTGATGACCAGAAGTCAAAACATCTGATGAGTTTCATTACAGTATTTAGTTTGCAGGCTGAAGCAATAAGGTCAATTTTACAAAGGAATTGGAGTGTGTTTACCTTTGAGATTGATTTACTGACAAGTTAGGCGATAGACCAACAGTAATATATAAAAGGGGTAACAACTTAAAGGGTATAATGGAAATATGTAAAAAAGCTAGATACAGAATTGCTGGGACATTCAAATGTGAGTCTTGTAAGTTTTGTGGATATCTAGCAACTGGGAGTAGTGTTGCCATTAACAACAAGATATACAACCTTGAAGGAAGGTACACTTGTTCATCTAAGTCAGTGGTTTACCTTGCCTCATGTCAGCTTTGTCCTGCGTTTTACGTAGGCAAAACTGACAGGAAACTTAAAGACAGGATTTACAAGCACCTCTATAGTATAAGGAAAAACAAGCTGGAAATGCTCTAGCTAAGCACTGTGACCAACACCCTACACACTCCTTTGTTTTTAGAGTATTAGATCAAATTACGCCCGATGTTAAAGGGGGCCCATTTCAACTCCCATTGGAAAGGCAGGAGATGATTTGGCAGTTAAAGTTACAATCGTATAGGGGTCCTGGTTTGAATGACAAAGTTTCATTGTCTTGTAAATAGTGTGGGAAGAAATAGCCAGGGAATTGTTATGGCTAGGCTTGTATAGGCCCTAGGGCTGATAGCCTAGTACCAACCTATGAACCTATGAAAATTAAGAAGTCTTTTACAGTTAATGTGCACACATTAGGAAAGCCTTTGGGCTATGTATGTTTTTTAAATAAGTAAATAAGTATTTATGGTGCAATATTATATATATATATATATATATATATATATATATATATATATATATATAATTTTTTAACATGTATTTATATGTGTGTTTAAACTGAAGGAATGTATTTTATTTCACTTTTGAGGAACCTGTTTCTTTAAAGTGGTTTCCTACCAATTAATCAATTTGTATAACAAATGATTTTGATGAAGTATAAATGGAGCTGGATGTAGTAGTTTATTTTATCTTGTTGTCTGAAGAAGTTTGGCTACTAGCTGGACGAAAAGCGATTTGAATAAAATTGTGTGCTTAACTTTTACATTTTGTGGATTTTGTTGGACTTCGCAGTTTTCACCTTCCAGACGCCACTTTTGTTGCTTTTTTTGGGTTTGTTCTTTGGTTTCTTCAGATTGTTTCTATCTGTGACTGAAACAATAATTTAATAGAAACCTCATCCTCGTTTAAATACTTAGGTATCTGGTTTGACCAGTTATTTAGCATTAAATTAGCTTTTAAAACAGTAAATCTAAAGTGCACTCCCCCCAATGGGCCAAGCAATGTTCCCTTTCCTCTCCCCTGTCACAACATCTGCCATTGGTAATGCATCCTACTTCAATGGCCTTTCATTTTTTATCAGCTTCTATGCTTAACATAACTACCCTTCTACTCATTATGGCTTGAAGGGGAGTCATTCTATCATTCCATATCCTATTCCATATGCCATTTTCCATCTAAGAAACCACATAGTCACTCTTAAGAAAGCACAGTGGCTGTCCATAAAGCAAAGCTATCCTTTCCCCCTTCATAACCAAACTTCATGAGAAAACTTCAACTTAACCACAGTACCACCTATGCAACATTTCCATTCAGTATCTGCCCTTGTCACTACAAGACCTTCACTCCAATCTAGCAGACATATCTTCTCCATTGCTGCCCCTTCCCTCTAACAATCCATCCCTGTTTACATCAGAGAAAACTCCACCTTACCTGAGTACAGAGAAGAACTCATTGCTCAAGCTGAACTGCAAGTTAAAGGCACAAGCCCCTGTAAAGGAAACATAACTATCTCATCCAATCCTCACCAAACATTGTGGCTATTTATTTATATTGTTGCTTCTATGCTTATACAATGGAGCTCAGTTTTCTTTGTACTCCTTTCAAACAATTTTCACTTAACATTAATACAATTTTCTATTTCCTTCTGTGTCTGATCACAATACATATATTTTCTCCTGTATTGTTATTGTAAATAAGCACCGCAACTACCTTAATTCATATCCTGCTTCTTCTGTAAGTTTATTTCTTTGTTACCACTGTGAATCAGCTGAGCTGCACCTGCAAATGGTCATTGTTGATTAGTGCACTAAGCCAGTAAACAAATAAAGAAAAAATACAGTAGTTTGAGATATTGTCAGATGTGCAGGTTTTATAGTTTTGTTGTGATGGTAGTTATTTTACTTTTATTTGGTATAGATTTTTAGAACTGGGTCTGTTTTGCCAATGTGCTGTTTTCTGAATGGCTGGTGGTAGCTGTGACTTTCTTTTATTTTTTATTATGTTGTCTTTTTTAATTTTAATAAATTTCATGTTGAGGGTTTTTGTGGGTTTATTTTCTTTTATTGATATAAGTGCACATTTTATGGGAAGATTCATTTTTTTCTGTGATGATAAGAATGAGAAACCAAACTAATGAAAATAAGCTGACTCGCTGCACCAAACACAAATCCTGGTACCACAACAAAGACGACCAATGCTGATAAGCAGATAGTACGTAGAGTTCTTTAATATATTATTTTTAGGTAACTTTAGGTGTTGTTTTTATTATAATAATTTTTTCTTCATTTTTTGTTTTCATTTTATTTTACATGTACTTTGTGATGATTATTATTGTATAGATTGAGTTTGATAAGTATCTTTTATAGTTTGTATAGTATAATAGCCACTAGATTGTAAGATTTTAGAAAGAATATGACAGAATACGTATGTATACTTTCAGAATATGGTTCATCAACACTTAGGAATTTACTAACAATAGATGTCAAAAAAAAAAAAAAAAATGTTATATTCATAGTAGGTTCTAACTATACAAGCTAAAACTCTCACCATTCTTACCACTTTAAAGTGTAAAGATTAATTAACTCGTTAATCATGTGACTTGGCCTAATTAACTATATAAGATATGTGAAGTAGTAATGCCCATGTGTTTTATTCTGAGGAAGTTGGGATATTGTACCTGACGAAAAGTGGATTTTATTTTTTGTACACTTAAATTAAAGAACTCTATGTACTATCTGCTTGTCAGCATTGGTCGTCTTTGTTGTGGTACCAGGATTTGTGTATGATAAGAATGAGACTGAGGGACAGTGATTGCTTGCACATATACATTACAATCTATCTATAGACAAATATAAATATATATATATATATATATATATATATATATATATATATATATATATACATATACATACACGTGTGTGTATTTATGTCTTTTGGCCTTTCCCGGCTAGGGGTCGCCACAGTGGAACTCCGATCTGCTAATGATTGGCAGTTGATTTTTACGTACCAGCTTGCCAGGCCTGACGCACAACCTTCAACGAAGGTATGCCCATTCACGCATGTCTCCACGCAGAAGACGCTCTAGCTGAGAATCGAACGGGACAGCATCTTACTGTGAGGCGACAACGCTACCGCAGCACCACCACCACGGCTTTTTATATATACGTGTGTGTGTGTAAATATATATTTCAGTAACTCTTTCTGTCTTTCTTTCCATCTTTCACATTTTAGTATTCCAGTAAGTGGAACAAATTCTGATTTCTTCCTGGTGTCTTCTTCTAATTCACCCTGTTGTCTCACTTCTACAGTTGGAGCTCTGGATATCAAATCCCCCCTTCACAAAAGCCAAACAAACGTTGCAGGGGTTGTTCTCTGTCATCCTTTTACTCAGCTTTAATTGCATCATTAAAAAAAACAGTTACTAATACAGCAAATTCCCACTCTGCTGTTAAAAATAATGTCCAACTAAGATAAAAAAAAATCCAGATTAAAGTAACAGTAGTCATTTACTCAATGTTCACTCTGAAAGCTGTGTGTGTGTGTGTGTGTGTATATATATATATATATATATATATATATATATATATATATATATATATATTTATATGTATATATATATATATATATATATATATATATATATATATATATATATATATATACATATACACATATATAGATAGATAGAGAGAGCGTAAAAGTGCTCCAAATCTGTCAGATTGTGAGGTTATCTCTTGTGCACAGCCCTCTTCAGGTCACCCCCACAGATTTTCTATTGGATTTAGGTCTGGGCTCTGGATGGGCCATTCCAAAACTTTAATTTTCTTCTGGTGAAGCCATTCTTTTGTTGATTTGAATGTATGCTTGGAGTCATTGTCGTGTTGAAAGGTGAAATTCCTCTTCATCTTTAGCTTTCTGGCAGACACCAGAAGGGTTTGGGCCAAAAGTGACTGGTATTTGGAACTGTTCATAATTCCCTCCACTTTGACTAAAGACCCAGTTCCTGCTGAAGAAAAGCAACCCTAAACCATGATACTGCCATCACCATGCTTCACTGTGGGGATGGTATTCTTTTGGTGATGTGAAGTGTTGTTTTTGCGCCAAACATACCTTTTGTGATTGTGGTCAGAAAGTTCAGCCTTGGTCTCATCAGACCATAACACATTTTTTGACATGCTTTGGGGAGACTTGATGTATTGTTTTGTAAATTTCAGCTGGGCCTGGATGTTTTTCTGTGTAAGAAAACGCTTCCATCTTGCAATCCTACCCCATAATCCAGACATATGGATAATATGGAAGATTGTTGTCACATGCTGTACACAACCAGAACTTGCCAGAAATTCCTGCAGCTCCTTCAGGGTTGCTGTAGGTCTCTTGGCAGCCTCCCTGACCAGTTTTCATCTTGTCTTTTCATCAGTTTTGGAGGGATGTCCAGTTCTTTGCAACATCACTGTTGTCCCATATTTTCCCAACTTATTGATGACTGTCTTCACTGTGTTCCATGGTATATCCAATGCTGTCGAATTTTTTTTCTACCCTTCTTCTGACTGATACCTTTCAGCAATGAGATCCCCTTTGATGCTTTGTACGTTCTCTGTGGATCATGGCTTTTGCTGTAGCAGGCAACTGAGAAAATGTCTGGAAAATCCTATTAGGACAGCTGAACTTTATTTGGGGTTAATCAGAGTCTCTTTAATTGATGGCAAGTGTGTACCCAAGAATACTAAATGCTGTAATTAAATCAAAAGGTGCTTCAACAAAGTATTAGTTTAAGAGTATGCACACAAATAAAGTATTAGTTTAAGGGTGTGCACACTTATGCAACCAGCGTATTGTACATTTTTTATTTTTTTACATTTTTTCCCGTAACAGATTTGTTTGTTTTTGAATTGAATTGTACAGGTTATAGGTCACATTAAAGGTGGGAAAAGTTTTGAAATGATTTATTGTGGCCTCATTTTTTTATATCACAAAAAAAACTGGCATTTTAACAGGGGTGTGTAAACTTTTTATATCCACTATATACATATATACTCTACTTTACATGATCGACAACTCAAATGTTCGACTTTCATATGGCCAAGACCATATGATCGAACATTTGAAACATTGACTATGTAAACTAAACACCATAACACACACAAAAGAACCTAACTGTGATTAGCATGAGCTGCGCCACCCACACCACCTGCTACTTAAATATATCAACTCCGAGATCGCACTACATTGCTGTAACTGGAAATGTTCCCATTCCTCCATTCAGATTGGTCGAGCTTTTAAAAAGTTCGATCATATGGTCTCGGACATATGAAAGTTGAACTTTTAAAAGTTCGATCATCTGAAGGGCACCCATATATATATATATATATATATATATATATATATATATATATATATATATATATATATATGTATGGATTCACTTCTTAATTTCAAATTACCAAAATCCTGAGTTTCAGAATATCGAATCCAGAACCTCGAGATCTTGGAATCTCGAAACTAATAATCCCCCCCAAAACAAAATCAGTCAACACATCACAAAACTTGTTTTTGCAGGGGTCAAACCCCCCTGGATCCCCCACACACCCCAATCCAGTCCTACAGTTTAAATAGCCTGTCACTCATTTAATGCCTTTTTTGCCTTCATAATTCTTTCTAGTAATTCCTCAAACCTAGGTCCTGGGTAACTGTCCAGTTTTGAAATGTCATATGTCCACTTCAAAGCACTACCTACTTCAGTGGTTCCATTAAGTTTTTGGATCCAAATTATGGGGTTGCTGCACTTGCTCTTTGAGTTATCCCCTTTTGTTGACTGCAGGTATTTATTTACTACTTCCTGTATGACCTTTTGTTGTGACTTTGGTATCCTGTACGGTTTCAAGTTAACATTTTCAGTACTTGCACTATTCTTAAAGGATCACTACAGGAAAAAAAATAAAATAAAAACACTTGGCTTTTTTATCTTTTCTTGAGTTTCTACGTATTACTATGTGTTCATCAGAAAGTAGTAATCACAACTAATTTTCCTGCATTTGTAACCCTTGGTGTCCTTCTGGGGGCAGACATCCTGATCACAGCTTGCTTTCTTCTAAAGCTAAATCTTCCCCATAGTGCGCTGTGATGGCACAGTTGTTGAGATTATAATGCCCATGACTGGACTGTGACATCTCGGTTCCATTCACTTAGAATGGAAGAACCGATATGCAGTGCTAATTTTGAGAGGCCTCATTAATAGTATCACTTACTGTTCTGCAGTGCTTCTTACAAATGTTTTTCCTACTGATGTTACACATTCTATGAAAAAAGCATCCAAAAATTTGAACTCATTGCTAACAGCCTTTTTTTGGAGATACTGCTTTTGTGTACTTCAGTTCCTTCTCAAGTTACTCCTACTCCATTTCTCTTCCCCCGTAAGCTACAGTATCACATTTCCTGCTCTGCAAGGAGGTAGTGCTGGGTTATGCTTATACTGAGCTTTGTGCCACCATGAAAATTTCACTGCCTGATGTTCAAAGGCTGTCACACTGTGATGATGATTGCGTAGACCAGCTGGCATGGTTATGGAGTACAGTGTGTGATGGACACAGGTACTGTGTCCAGTGGTTCCTTTAATTGGATTATGTAAGCAGCATCTTTGCTTGTGGACACCCAACAGACACACACCATACAAAGTGGACATGTTACTTTGGACTCTCACAGTCAGGGCAATACAATGTCTCTACTGGCCATTCAGCAGTGTTTGCCACAAGCCCCATAGCGCTGGATGGTGGATGCATACTGGTGTCCCTGCTGAGCATAAGTACAGACCAATAAGCATGGGGAGGCATACTGATGCTTGACAGGGACACATATAACAGTTTCTCCCTGAACACAGACAAAGGCACAGACACTACTACAGCCCCCAGTGTCGCACACTGAATCAGTGACAATGGCTATCCCAAACCCTTATGGAATAATCCCATTTAACCCCACCTCATAAACACAGTGCATTCAGAATTGTTCAGTTTCTACAATAGTCATGCATTTCCCTGTGAAACACATAGCACAGTTGTGCTCAGCCCCCTCACATGTGCAAATAATGATACCTGTGCCTTGCCAACTGTTCTGTATTACTTGGTTTGTCTATGGTATGGTGGGTATGCTTACATTACATTTACGATAGTGTTTATGCTGTATTATGGGCCAAAGCTGTGTGCAAGCCCTGGTTCATTGACAGTGCCACAGCATACTACACATACCTCCAGCTAGCATTTTCAAACCTTTCTGCTGAGTCCTCCACTGATTACTCATCTGGCTCAGTCTACACTGTTTGTTGTAATGGGAGATGTTCCTTCTGTAACTGTTCGTCTTACTGCAACTGTCTAGCACGTATGATACTGTGTAGCACAGCAAACACACTGAAATGATTTTAGCACATGTACCTAGGTCAAACTGCAGGCAACCACCTGACACAGCCAGGTATTGAAAGCATGCCTTCAGCAGCCAAACACATACTCCACAATGTCCCTGGTTTGTGAAAGGGCATAGTTGTATCCCTGGTCTGTCTTATTTTGTGGATTTATGATGGTTGCTATCAGCCAGCAGTTCAAGACATATCCAACATTGCCAATAAGATGCCCTTGGGGAAATTCACCCCCTCTTAAACAGGAGTCACACCTCTGCAATATGTATGGGTTGTGATATGTAGGAGTTGTGATAATTGCCTGTATGGCTTGCAGGCACATTATAGATGATACCCCTGTGCATTACAGACCTCTTGGTAATTAATGGGGGGATACCCTTTATTGTACACAGTACATCTTCCCAGGTCCCCAGGTAGGTCCTTTATTTCAAAGTGGGTCCAATCTATTGCCCTAGTAGCACTGGAAAATTGGCTCTGTCATACATATACTGCATAGTGTTAATTTTGGGCTTCCTATTGAAATGTCAGCAATTGAAATGTCATGTGCCAACAAGCCGAAAAAAAGACCAAAACACAGGAGAAAAACAGATTTTGAAAATCTCTCTTCTCCTTTATATTTCTTTTTGCAGGAGGGGCAAACCCCCTGCACTCCCTACCACCTGAACTTATATATATATATATATATATATATATATATATATATATATATATATATATATATTTATATATACATATATATATATATATATATATATATATATATATATATATATATATATATATACCAACTCCAAGATCGCCATACCTCGAAGAAAAGGGAATATTCCAAGAAATGGCATCTCCGATGTAATATATGTAAGTCTAATCTTTCGGCTATTCAGTCTCCACATTTTGGGATTCACTCTAGCAGGTCCTGATATTTCAAATGGTTACCCTAGTTCTGTCCTCTGTGGTACAGGGAAGCCACATGCTGCACCATGGCATTGAGAAACTGATAGAGTATTCTCAAAGAAGATGCCTGAGATATTCCCACTTTGTTTGCAGGTGGTCATTGAAAATATTTTGTGATTGATCTAAGTGCAGAAAGTGATTAATTTGAATGGTGAACTTTCTTCTGAATCCTACAGTATGAATGTTGTGCTTTGCTCAAACAAGAAACATTAGAATATATGGTGGAATGAACAGTATCAATCTTATCAAAAAAGGAATAAAGCAGTTAGACACCTGATCTAAAAAGAAGTAATAAGACACAGAGCTATACAATCCTTTATAAAGTAACAAAAAATTAAAGATATGTGCTTATTAGTAGGATGGTAAAATAATTTTCATTTTCAAGTAAATAAATTGTCTTTTAATAATATACAATACTGGACATTCAATGAAACAGAGAGCATAGCCCTCAATGTCTATGCTCAAGAATCAGGGATAAACCTAAAAATAATGGGAGGGGGTGAATTAAAAGGTACAAGATCAAGAACACATTTTATATATTACTCTAATTCATTTACAAAGTTAATAAATGAAAAGGTTTTGCATCAATATGGATTTTCAAGAGAATAACAAATATGAAGTTTTAACATCGGACATCATAGGCTTAATGTATTCTTAAAAGTCAAAATTTTTTGAGGCTTAGAGCAAAATGTGAAACTTAAACAGGATGTTCTGCAAAATCAGGAACAGCTGAGAGTTACAAGAGTAAGTTCTAAAGAAAATGACAAGTGAACAATGAGACTGTACAAAACCATGCAAAGTAGGATAGTGAAGCTGGAGCTATAAAAGAAGACGAGATAGGATATCTGAAAGTAAAATAAGTAGATAGTCAAAGGGGTAATTAAGGCAATTCACAGCATTTCTAGTAAGCTAATAGTAAACAATGAGATGAAAACACAGCGTATCAGACAAATCAATATGATCCAGCAGCGTACAACAGCATCCTAATTACTTCAAAATTAACATTTAGCAACTCTCCCAAGCAGTAATACTTATACAAAAAGTGATGATGATGATGATAATAATGTTGTTGTTGTTGTTTGTCTTTTGGCTTTTCCCAGTAAGGGGTCGCCACAGAGGAACTCTGGTCTGCTAATGATTTGCAGTAGATTTTTATGGTGCCGAGTTGTCAGCTCAACGCCCAACCTTCAATGAAGGCACGCCTATTTACGCATGTCTTTTGGAATGCCACTCAACCGCGGGGAGGACATGCAGACTCCACACAGAAGGCACTCCCTGCACTCCAGCCGAGAATCGAATGGGAGAACCTCTTGCTGTGAGGCAACAACGCTACCGCTGCACCACCGTGGATGATATTATGATGATGATGATAATAATAATAATAACAATAATAATCTACGTTGTTAAGAAGTAACACAGACCCATTACCTCAGATGATACAAGAACTCATCATGGTCGTTGAAATGCCCATAGCTAAACTGCAGAAGCAATAGAAATTATTAGAGAGATGATAGTTCAAGTAATTTTAGTAGGGAAAAGACATTCAAATACTTGTGAATTATCTTGGAAAGAGTCTATTTCATGCTTGACTCAATCACATGCTTCTTGACTAAAGACCATGAACTTTTATTTGATAAGTAATATATTTTGATAATGTTCTTCACTTTTTATGTCTAGCACAGGCATATTACCTTCTGTAGCAGAGACCCTAGATTTAGACACTTCAATTCTGAGATATATGGTAATGGATTTTTGATGGAAGACATTCCTTGCAGAATTTTCTCAACAGTTTGTACAAAGATGATCGTACCATTTTCACATATTTATTTATTTATTTATTTAATTTGTTAACCTGGTAGTGTCCAACTAGGCCAAAAACCATTTTTCAGAGAAGGCCTAGGAAGAAAAGCTCCACAAGCAAAAACTTACAATAATAATAATAATAATAATAATAATTTATAATAATGTAGTCAGACGAGAGTATAAGCAACAGTCTGCACAAGTAAACAGAGTCTAAAGTGGACAGACAATCCATTCTGGATTTATAGAACATTTGAAAATACAGTGACAGAATGCAATATAATTTTAGAGCCAGCAAGCATGGATATAAACAGGGAAATAATGACAGGGAGGTAAATTACCATTAGAAGTATGTGTAGGGTATGGGGTGGATTCAATGAATCTGTGTCCAACAAAGAAACTGTGTAAAGGATGTTATGGGTCCTCAGAGTTCAGAGATGGAGGGGATAAAAAAGTACGAGGATAGAGTAGAGGATAAGGTAGGGTATAGAAAGGCGGCTATCCTGGTGAATAGCAGGAGCAGAGCCAGTGTTTGGCTAGGTAGTTCTTTAGGAGTTGTTTGAACTTCTGGTGGTAAGGGTTTTGTGTAATTTGTTGTGGAAGAATGTTCCATAATTTGGCAACTTACATATGTTACTGATAGAGTAAGATCAGGTTTTTATTTTAAGAATTATTATTTTTTCTTTCTTATAGAGCTCAGTTATTCTACTTTTTTCTCAGAAGTCTTTAGAGATGGAGGTTTTAGTTTGATAGTCTGAATCTCCATCTATTTTTGTATGGCAGGTATAACAAGACTCTGACACACAGTGGCATAAACCTGGTGCAGCCATGATTAGTGCCCAGTATGATTTGCTAAAAATCAAGAAAACAGAATGCAAAACATCATGTATTCAAATGGGCCTTTATGCCCTTACATTGGAGAAGTTGTAACATTTTTGTAACATTTATTGTTTGTTTGTTGAATTTACTAAAAAGTTGTACAGTACACAAAGCACTACAAACATATTCCATAAAACACTTTCCATTAAAAAGATATAACAGCTCTCATAAGGAGTATAGATTTTACCAACCACGTTTACAACACTCATTGTTACTATACTAGAAACAACTTATTAGAACAATGCAAAATATTAATCAAGTTCATCTTAAAACATTATAATCAGCAATCAACACTCCTTACCTTAAAATGCTAGTTTGTAAATCTAAGAACATGGGTCAACATGGTGAATCACATTGTAAAGGAGTTAATAGATAGTTCAATTTATCTATACAAAAAATATAGCAACTAGTCCAGAATTTCTAAACAATAGCATATTTTAAACAGATTACTCAGTAATATGCATATTGGTATACATAGACAAAAGCTGGACCATTTATAATTTTTGGGTCATTTATATTGTGTTTTTGATGTTCTTTGATTTTGGATGCTTAACTATCCTTTATTGAACTACATTTCCAAAATATATCAAAGAGATCAGCTGCTGAATTATCTTTATACCTACTGTATGATGGGTCAAGTATTTTGCCATTAGGAATTAATTTATGGAAATATAGGTAGGCATTATAGAGTAGCATTATTTATGTATAAATCTGGAACATGGAAACATTTTATTTGTATTCTGCTGGTTATTTTCCTAATTTTGAAAGATGCCTATATCTTAAAGAGCGCAGTTTGATAGCTGGAGATTTGTGTGTCGATGAAAGATGAAAAAAAAAAAGGAAACACTTTATATGCTTGAAATCCTGAAATATTGAATTTCAGAATCTCAAGCCCATAAATTGGAAAGGCTAAAATATCAAACACCTAGCAGTGCGAAATTCAAAATGTCGCATTTTGGAGATGTTGAATTAGCGGTTCTGGTGTTGCGCTGTGTTCATGGATTCAGGTAAGTGTTTATGTTTTAAGGGCTTTGGGTAGGGGCTGTCGTGTGTGTTAGTGTGTTTTGTTAATGTGGTGTGTGTGTGCGAGGGGGATGTAGCTTGTGTGGTGGTGTTTCGTGTGTTTGTGTATGTAGTGCAATCTTGGAGTTTGTATATTTAAGTGGGGGGGGTGTGGGTGCACAGCCCCCCACATGGGGGGTGCAGGGTGGTGGAGCCCCCCTTCTTGTACATAGGATTGGGTTGTGTGTTTGTTTTTTGGGGAGGAAGGTGTGTGTATGTGCGTGGCATGTGTGTGTAGTATAGAAGTTGCAATTTTGAATTTCTCACTTCTGGGTGTTTGATGTTTTAGCCTTTCCACTTTATAGGCTCGAGATTCTGAAATTCGATATTTCAGGATTTTGAGCTTATAAAGTGAATAAAAAAAAACATTATCCTTGAAAAAGGGGCAGAAATTAGAGTATCTACCCATTTACCATAATTAGGTTTATTTAGGGATCAGCAGAGGATGAAGACTCTGTTATTGTAGCTTTCCTTGATATGATAGTTTGATATCAATTAAATGAAATGGGTGAATAATTTCTAACATAGGAAACTTAGACAACTGTACAGATCTGAGACAATGATAATATCACAATTCTCTACTAGTGGTTGCTATGATAAGAGGTCATTAAATACATTAACTTCTTTGAAGCGCAGATGGAAATTCAGAACTAATAATGTGGAATAAGATGTAATTTCTGTGAATTGCTTCAAATTTTTGTCTAGAAATAGTATAGATTAAAAAAAGTTCTTCTCCACAAGTTGCATTTTAATAGCAGAGATCCACAAGAGTGTTAACATATAGGGGGTAACCTATGAAAGAAATGTGATGATTATTGTCTTGAATTTTTAGACTCCCTTTAATGTTTTCTGTTAAATAGTTTCTTTAAATTGATGCTTGGTGTATTACTATTCTATAAGAATTCAGGTATTTTCTTATTTATTAACTTTACAATGTAATTGGGCATGCATTAAACTGTATTTTGACAGAAATGGAGGATTCCAGGAAAGACATTAATTTTATTACTGTTGCTTTTGCAACAACTAAACATAATTTTTGATATTTTATTTTAGTATATATTGATATATATTGAACCCTTATTAAGTATGAGTAAAAAATGTTTGGTCAGATTTCTACTTGATAGAAAGATATTTTAGTTATTCAAGTGAAATATTCATTTTTCTTTTCTTTTTTCTGATTTGTATTGAGATGTTACATCCATAGATACTATGTACAGAGTTCTAAGGTTGTTCATCTTATTCAATTTATAATTAGATGACTTGCTATATTCTTTGATAATTTTAAGAACACTGTGTATTGATTCAATAGAGTTGTAGAGGTAAAGCAATACATCATGTTATATTAGGTTACATTTGCTTTCATTTTGCTTCAGTTTGTCCTAGCATGGTTCAAGTCGTGAATGTTTTTTTTTAAAGCAAGGATATGATTCTTGCCATCCTTGTCTTGTTCCAGTTAAAATTTTAATTGAAGTTATGAGGTTCTCATTCATTGGAAGTCATACTCAGGCAGGCTTGTATACTACTTTTATAGTTTTAATACATGTTTTTCAAAAAAAAAAGAGGAAAGATAGGAATTGAACTATTTTAATTATTTCAATTCTGTTTAAATATTTGAGTTGTAGTTAGTGACCTGTGTGATAATAATATTTTGTAATTTTTTGCTCTGATTCATCTGTTTGCATTTTTAAGTTTGTTCTCACACCTTAATCTTGTTTATTAACAGTTGTGGGAAGATTGTGTTTCTGTGTTATTCTGCACTTCTATTTCCACAAGTAGAATTTCTTGTAAAAGCTATATAGTGGTGGCAGAGCTGTATAATTTTGAGCCTTAGTCATCTATTATTGCATTTTTTCCATAAACATTGTTACTGTTAAATTTCTGCATAGACTGGTTCCTTAAACTGTAGTATTAGGTGAATTGTGAGAGGTGTGTCTCTGCTTTAGTCTGTGCTTCAGTGCTTTTATATTCATGTTATCTTTTACCTGCTTACAGTTTAGTTCTGTATCTGCCCCATCTCTGACTAATACATTAAACTAAAGTTTCTAAAAGAGCACCAATATTGCCTTTAGTTGACTGTATATGTATACCTCTCTAGCAAGCCTTGTTGGCTTTCCCCAACCCTTCCTTATTGCTGGTGTTTTTTATAATAAATTTGTGTCTGTTTTCTCCACCCCTTATAATAATCTGATGTCCAAAATGTCTCCCTCTCATCTTTCATTGCTATAGAATGTTGTAAAAGTAATATATTAGTATTATAAAACATTTCACAATATTTTGTATATTGGTATAAACAAACTGCTCTTCCTTGTACTGCTACTACTGTAAGACTGTCTTGAAATTGCCTTCAGCAAGGGATTTTCAGACAGTTGTTTAAGTGTTTTGTGGTAACATTGCACTTGTTGGTCTCTTCTACTGTGTTTTTACATTAGGAGGACTGGGTTTATTCATCTTGTGGTATGAGATGTGTTGGCCTGTTCTGTCTGAGTTGAGAAATACACAAGATTACTTTTAGTGTAGTCATTTTATTGGCCAGAGGGCTCATTAGCTAGTTTTCTATTTTTTCTGTGCTGCTATAAATTGTGGGTGTTTGTGTGGCTTAGCAGTGCTTGTACAGTGGCAAAGATCTAGAAAGGACAGTTCATAAAATTGTACCCTGTAAAGCAGCAATCTTGTGCAAATACCTTGGGTGCCAACAAGCTTAGAGTAGTTAGTTGAAAGTCAAGTTGTAATACCTACAGATTTAGTTGAATTCAGTATTGTACAAACATTAAAGTTAGTAGAATTTAATACTGTTTAATGCGTTATATCAGCTTGAGTAAATCTTTTGTAGTAAAGGACTGGCAAAAAAAAAAAAAAAAAAAAGAATAGTTATGAGTAGCTCTGTGTAAGTCGTATAGCAAACCTTGTTCGAAATCATGGACATTTATGCAGAAATTTGTGGTCATTGTCAACAAATATCCATAGCTAAGGAGTGAAAAAACAGGATGAAAATGTACCTTGAATAATTATACTAACTGTAACACTAGGAATCAATCTGATATATTTAACCTTGCGTAGTTTATGTGGTGCATATTATATAGGTAAACAAACTCATTCCTTCAGGGAATGTATATATATATATATATATATATATATATATATATATATATATTTGTGTGTGAACATATAAATGATGGTCATAAGTTGAAAGATAGTAATGCACCTAGACATATCATGAATCTTGGTTCTGAATATAAATTCTTTTGTCTAGCAACTGAAGTCATCTTTTAGAATCTAAGTGAAGGCGATCTGTTTAGCTTTACTGAGAACAGCCAGGTTAGATGGATTTTAGAGTTGGAATGTTTTAGATATCCTGCACTTAATGAGAACATTAGTTTGACACCAATATTGAAACAATAAATGCTCAAAAACTATGTTTAACTTGTATTTATATAATTTTTATATATAAAGGCAGTTTTTAGATATAAAGATTTTTTTAATATCAGTTTTAAATTGTATTTTTGTGTTAATGAATGCTAATTAATTAACTGAACATTTAATTGATTCTGTATATAAGAAAAGGGTATTATGGGTTGTGTTTTATACACCTGATGTGAAAATACATTTGTGTCTATAAAACGTATTTTATTTTTGTTACATGGAGTTTGGTGTTTTATTGACTTAGTTTTCATGTTTTGTTTTTAATTCTTTACTTTATCCTGTTTCTCCATTTTTATATTTGTCAGCTGTGAGGACATGGTTACTAGACCACTGTGCTGTGCAAAGATGGTCTGCGCCTCACCCCTCTAGGCTTTTAAATGTGACCAAAACATCTTCTACCCTCATAGTGCATTTTTTAGATGATTCCAAATTGAAAAACCTATCAACATAGCAAAATCAGTTAATCTGGACCTCAAGTTGTTACTGCTCAATGCCAGGAGCCTAACAAAAAAACTACAGTCCTTCCAAGCCCTCCTCACACATGAGAATATACACATCTGTGCAGTTACCAAGGCATGGTTTAAAACAGCACAGAATACCCCAGCAGTGCAAGGCCTCATTGCTTTCCACACTTTTAGAGCAGCAGCTGCCAGAAAAGTGCTAAAGGAAGAGGTGCCTCAGTATATATCACCTGCAATAGTGATCCCCTTTCAAAAGGGAGCACCTTTAACACATCTTGGAAACTTCAGACCCATTTAAATTACTAGTCTTATTTGCAACACCATGGAAAGAATTGTCATGGAAATTATCAACAAGGACATAGGCAACCTCCAGACACTGGATCCATCCTAGTTTGGCTTTGTCAGAGGAAGGTCATGCTTACTGAATCTGGTGGATGTCTTTGAAAAGGTCACTAAGGTAATGGATGAGTGGAAAATGGTGCATAATGCCTACCTTAATCTGATTAAAGCATATGATAGAATAATACACTCAGGCATTGTCAGCAAACTTATGGAACTAGGTTTATAATAGATTGGATAGCTAACTGGCTCACTGATAGGACCCAGGAGGTTAGAATAGGTGAGTCCACCTCCACAAAGTGGCTTATCATCAGTGGAGTCCCCCAAGGGTCTGTGCTGGGCCCACCTCTTTGGCCTGTACTTCTTGGATGTCCAATCCATGACAAATGCCTTTGGCTGCCCAAGTTCACAGATGACTGCAAACTGGGAGAAGTTATTGAATCACCCCAAGATGAGAACACCTTTCAGGAAGGTCTAATACAGGCAGACACTTGGTGCTAATGGCTTAAAACTCAGTATGAAGAAATGCAGTATAGTACCTTTTGGGAAGTCTACCACCCTGGGTAACTATGTCATCAATGAAACACTCTTAAAAGTTGATTTAGTAGTTAGGGATCTCAGAACACAGGTAGATAGTAATCTAGCCTTAGTCTGACATGTGTCTAAGGTAGTAAGAAAATCCTTCTACGTTGCTCAAACCATAAGCAAGGACATAGCATCTAGGGCCAGGAGCTATATCATATGACTGTATTTGGTCCTCATCAGACCCATCATACAGTATAATGCCTCTTTGGTATGTACCTGACCAGACACATGCAGCAAATGGAACGTCCACAAAGGTTCCTTACAAAAAGAATATAGAGAGTAAATATAATGTCCTATGCTGATCACCTCAAAGCCCTCTCTCTTTACTTGGTATCATACAAACTTCTGAGAAGCAATCTTTGCTTGGCATATAGGGGAATCCCTAGAACTTGTTTTCATGAACTTTTTGCACATCTGCAAAACAAACAGCATCAGAGCTATAGAGTAAAAGACCTGAATTTTGCTTGCAACATAAATAGGACATGTTGAAGATGCAGATATGTTTCACAGAGAATCTCATTCTCTGGAACAGGCTCCCCATCCATGTGAAGCAGAGTTTCACCCTATCCCTATTTAAGTGTAACTTGACCAATGGATGGGGAATCAGATGGGTAATCAGAAATTCACCCCTGGTATGGCTCCTATGTTTCTGATGGACAGAGGCAGTCAGTAAATCACTACCTATATAAATCAAATTTGTGGGTTACATTTGGGTTGCACAGCTAGGCTTACATGGGCCTACATATTGGCATATTTCTGCTGTATTCTTTCCAGTTTACACATGCTTGTTTTTTATAACTAACAAACAAATGATACTTTATAAACCTTTACACATAGCATATAGTTTTTTAAGTACTGTAAACCAATTGGTTGATATGAGTAGAAAAACTCAAAGTTTTATCTACTTATATACCCATGTCCTTAAATGAATCTACAGTTTCAATCACTGGAGCAATGGCTCTCATAAGAAAGAATTTACAGTCATATTTAGATACGCTACCAATAAATGTAACTCCATATGAATTGCAGAAGGAGTCAGTTCTGGGTATCCTTCTTCCACATTGCCCTCATCTCTGCCTGCTATTACTGGTATTTTATGACTTTGTGTCTCTCTGTACATTAGACAATGTAATGACTGGGTGTAGCAATTTCAATAATCAATGCTACTTTTGTCTTCTTTCTGTGAACTACTGTATCTGTTTTTCTAACCTCTATTTCTTGAACTGTTGGCAGTGGGTGATCCTATGTGATATAACTTCTTCATTCTCTATAATGCTTTGTGGCTCATGTTTACAATGTTTCTCAGCTACTTCAGTATTGTAATGTTTGCACAATCCCCAGTGCAACTGTCTTACCACATTATTATGCCTTTGAGTACACAGACCCTCTGCCATTAGTGCATTACACCCAGCAACAAGATGTAATACTATTTCCAGTTCTGTTTTGCAGAACTTGCATTTGTCTGTTTCTCCCACATGTTCGATGTACTTTGTAAACCAATGTACATGTAGTCCACTATCCTGCGCTACCAGGTGTATGGTACTTGCCATGTCCTATTTGTAAATCATACAGCTATCAGTCTTATCAAGATTACATCAATACCCAGCTGTTCTAATTTACTGATCATGATCATGATTTCATGACACTATGAAAGGCTCAGGTTGTCTATATAAACTTCATCACAATTGTGACAATAATTTATCCAAAATAACCTTCTACATTATTTTTCCACAGCAGAAAAGTATGCTTATGGGTCTATATGACATTGGGTTTGTCCTATTCCACTTTCCCTTAAATATAGGATGAACAAGTGCAAATCTCCAATCATGAGGAGCTCTCCATACTTAAATAACCTAATGAATAACAGATATAATGGTATTGTAAGTTCATGCTGAAATTTTTTCATGTCACAATTATTAATTCTATCTCCACCCTGTGCTTTGTTTGGGTTCACTTTGCATACAGTAGTTCTTTTTTTGATATAATCTAATTTAAGTGTCAGACGTTACCTAGATGTTATTGTGAAGCTGCCAGGCCAGCTAGCTAGAGTCTTGTAAATAATTCTATGTCATTGTAAATATGGATATGATCCATATGCTTGTCTTACAAATGTAAGTAAAATGTATGTTATGCTGAGCTTCAAAAATGTAACCACAGTGCACCCTGGTGGAAAAGAACTGAAATATATATGGACTATATGCCAGTGTGAATGTATGTTTTCATAGTAGAAGTTGGGACATGCAGAGTTAACTTGCAAACTCTGAGAAAATAAGCAAACAAAGAGTTTTACGGTGTGCTATAAAGTCAGTTATACAGCAAAGAGACAGAATCTAGAAGTTTCTTCTATTGTCTGGAAACAGAAATAATTACAGGTTTCAAGGGTAAAAGTATTTAACTGGTTATACAACTTCCAGTTCCAGGCAACTTCTGAGTAATAACTATATGTGTGTAGGTGTTAATTTTAAAGTTTCTGCTAGCCTGAGAACTAAAGGCAGAAGTGACAAGAATGATGTAATCTGAGATAACCCAGCAGAAATGTTTGATAGTAATTTTAAGAACTATTTCAGAGAATGAGTCTGGGCATTTTGTATCTTGTCTTTGGACCTGTAAACATTCATTCAGCACTTGCATTTGCCTTGCTCTGTAAATAAGACTTAGATCATAGTATTTCTCTTAGAGATAGATATGAATATATTAAGACCAGTCTAGATGTTTTCTGTATTTATGTGAGATTGTCCTGCAATGTTGTTTTAAAATATTTCCTGTGATTCTGAACTCTGCTGTCACTGTGTTGAGTTAATGTGTATTGTCATGTGCTTTTATTATTTATTATGAAATAAATTTAAGCCTTTTAATTGTGGCTGGTTTGTTTAGAGATATTTAAGCTCTTAGAATACTTGCATATGGATTTGGGGACACTGTACAGGCTACTCCTAAACAGCCTTCAAGTCTTGGACACACTTACCATTTGGTAACATGACACAATAGAGTTGGTCACCCTTCGGGAAGGGCCTTATAGTAGCTGATAAAGAGTGGTTGGTGGCAGCTGGTACTACCTTATAGTCTTGGCAGAGGGGGCATAGCTAGTGAACCTGTGCCTGCCTTCCCCAGAAGTGTTAGTGTGTTTGTATATAAATCATATCTCAAAGTGTGTGTGTGTGTGTGTGTGTGTGTGTGTGTGTGTGTGTGTGTGTGTGTGTGTGTGTGTGTGTGTGTGTGAGCTACTTGGGAAGGGACACGAAGCACTGGTTGGACAGAGAGGTTGCTGGACATTTTGGCTTGACTACTCAGCTGAGATCTTAACCTTATAGCTGTGTCAGTGGGGAGTCTTACTGGGGATCTGGACAGAGAGGGAGGGAGAAACCAGCCACAGACTGACTGTGATCTCTGTGAGCTCTTAAGGGAAATTGTACTCTACTGTGTGTGTACTTGTCATCCTCCCAGTCTGCACATCCCTCACTGGTGTTAGGGCTGAGGATTGAGGCTCCTTGATATCTGGGCCAGTGCAGGAGCATCACAGTTATGAGGACAATTTATTACCTCAATCTGTTTTACATAACAGTTTGTATATGCATCTATAATTTCTTGTGTTTGAGAATAAATTTTAGAGCCCACACACATTTATGAATTTGTATGTTTTATTCCTACTACATATTATATATCTTTAAAATGATTTCCTTTTATTCTTAACCTCTGTATATAAATGTATTTCAATTTTTTTCTAGAGCTTGCCTCATACTATGTTTACTGAGCCTACCAGTTTTGCTTATTTCAGTCTTCAAAGTTATAGTTGGACCTTGTTTCCATGTCTTATATTTTTGTGTCACCTTAATTACTTATCTTGTTATTATGGAAATATATCCTTCTGACCTTGTGTGCCTAGATCCTGATGTTGAACATTTTTTTTAGTTTTGCATGAAATTTCACTTTCAAACTTGTCATATTCCTTCTGCATTTTTCTAGTAAATGTATCACTCAAGGTTGCTTTACACAATGACTGTTTTGCTTCCATATAGTTTATTATTAATCTTCTGTGCACTGGTCTAGCTTTCAGTTTGACAGAATTATCTAGCAGTAGTTTAACCTTTATAATGCCATGATCATTGCACATCAGTGGTGGTTAAACCTGATATGAAAGTAATGATCATTTCTTTAGGAACACAAGCAGTGTCCTATATGTTCCTTACCAAGGTATTTTTTTAAACAGCAAACATCTTTATTAAATGATCACTTATAACATAGGCAATAATTTATGTAGACGAAAACAAACCATATTGACATAATCTTAGTTGGAGACATTATACCTCAATTATAATCTACCCTATCATTGTCAGTCAGACATTACATAACTCATTTCAATCTTGCCTTCTTTTAAAACTCATTATTCCCCTGTATGTATAGTTGCCACAATTCCCATTTTGTCTATGTAATTTGCTCCTACCCTCTTCTAAAGATCCCAGTTCCATCTGTTTTATCTCTGTTACTATAGTCACTACTTCTAGTACAGTTGGTTTAGACTTTGATTTCCATTTTCTAGTAATTGCTTTTTTTTGGCAGCTACCATAATTAGAGTCAGCAAGGCCTTACAATGTCTGGGCAATTACAATTCTATACTTTAGCTCAGAAAAATCATTTCCCTAGATACACCAATTTTATCAGCCAGTATCTCTGGTAGAGTAGTCTGGAGGGAATGTTTAAAGTCTGCCAACTCATTACACTCCAAGAAAATATTTTCACAATTATCTCTTTCTTCTCCATTACATGTCCAACATTTGCTGTTGACCTGTGGAAAAATTCTCTGGAGTCTAGTTAGAGTATAAAAATACCTATGTAAACATTTCCAAGCAAAAATCCTAAATCTTCTAAATGTTGTTGCATTTCTGGGAGACATACATATATCCCACATTATTTGTTTGTGAATTGCTCATCCAATCTGTCTTCCCACTCCCTTGCCTGATAAAAAGTATATATATATATATATATATATATATATATATATATATATATATATATATATATATATATATATTTATAGTTAGAAAGCTTGTGAGGAAACTATTACTCTTTTATTTTTGTTTTACTTGGATTGCTTGTCTGTGTACTTAATAGAGGATTTTCGACTAGAAATAGATGCCTACCCTGCTTGGATTACTTTCAAATACTTAGTAATTCTGTACAATATTTCAAATGATATATTTTTATTATTTTTTTTTTTTTACTTAGGACGAGTTTATGTTCGCTACTTCTACTACCATTATCTGATCTGATTAATATACAGCGATTAACTAGATATATATGCATTGAAAATCTTCCCCAGAGTGAAGTTTCTAACACTGTTTTGTTCTTCCCAATCCTTTCTAACCTCCTCTGATTGATTCTTATAGTTATCATGCAATATTTTATACACATTATTAATTATTCATTTCTTAACAGCAGCTTCTGTTCTAGATTCTATTAAAACTCTAACAGTACTGGTCTTTCATTTAGGACCCTCCCTATTTATTTTTCTTTGCCTATACTATCATATCAATCCTTGACAGGGAAGGCAATCTCTATCCTGCAGTCCAAATAAATTATTGACATCTTCCGTTCTATTACCTTTTCCCTCAGTAGTTATTTGCTTCCAATACCTTGGTTCTTTTTCCATTTTTTTGCAATGAAATCCAGCCCCTCTTGCCTATTCTCTGTATCCCTAATTGCAGTCACCCCTATCAGCAGAATCTCCTTTCTCCATTTCCTTGTTGGCTTAGTTCTTAGAATAATTTCTGTTAGTTTATGAATATAATATTCTGTATGATTATTGCTATTCTTCTTCAAGATCTGAATCCAAAATTTCAGTCTCCCCTTTTTCTTGAGCTTTCCCCCTGTTTCATCATCACCTCTTTCCACTTTGAATTATAGGTTTCTGCTTGTGCTTTGCATAGGAGCCTTAACTGTGTAGCTCTGAAATGCCCCTTCAAATCAGGTAATCCCAATCCACCTTGCTCTATTGAAATAATCAACTTATCCCACTTTACTCTTGCTCTCTTCCCCTCCCAGAAAATATCCTTCAGCTCTTTATTAATTGCTATCCACAACTTCTCCTCTTGTTGATAAAAATATGCCTAACCTGTATATAACACTAAAGGGACTAAAAACAAATTAACTGCTTGTATCTTAATATCCATATCCATATAACAGAGCTTGCAACTCCTCAGTTTTTGTATTATCTTGTGTTTAGTCTCTTTCCACGTATCCGTAGCTGCCATACTGGAATAATTTTTAATCCATACTCCTAAATACTTAATTTTATCATGTGTACATAGATATGGATATTGCTGAACCAATTCGTGTATGGGTACATAATTTACAGCTATTGCCTTTGTTTTAGCGTCATTATTTTGTATCCCGAAAAGATCTGAAACTGTCTCAAAATGTTCCACAACACTCAAATGTTCTTTTCTGGTTTTATCAGGTATATAACAATATCATCTGAAAATAGAGTCAGGTTTTCTTGACTACCATACCAATTATGTCCTTCAATTTCTGAGTCCCTAATTTTCCTTGCCAGTAGTTTTAAATATAATGTAAATAACAAAGGAGAAAGAGGACACCCCTGCCTGGTTCCTCTGCTCAAGCAGAAAGTATCAGAGAGGAACCACCTCACTTTAATTTTCGCCTCTGATCCCTCATATACTCTCCTAATCAACCTTATAATTTTATCAGGGAATGCAAGGCTTCCATTGCCTTGCTCATAAAGTCCCAGCTTACACCATTAAAATGCTTTCTTTGCATCACGACCCACCAACAACAGTGGTATTTTCTTGCATTCTGCCTCCCTCTGGATCATCAATGTTCTGTTAATGTTGTCTAATGTTTGCCTCCCCTCCACCAAACCACATTGGTCCATATCTATCAATTTTGGCATAATTTTTTTCCATTCTTTTACCCATTATAGACATAAACACTTTATAATCATGGTTTAGTATTGAAATGGAACTATATGAAATTAGATCTGATGGGTCTTTGCCCTCTTTAGATATTACAGCTACCACTGCTTTCTTCCAGGATTGTGGTACTTCTCCTCTTAAAATACTGTTAAACAAAACCTTCCAGATAATCATCAGTTTTTCCCTCCTACCTTCCAAACATCCACAGGAATACCATCTATTCCTGAGGATTTTCCTATTGATTGGTTATGCATCAGATCTCCCCCTATCCTGTTAGTAATTGAGCCTCATCTACCTCTAGCCTTGGCATATTTAATTCTTCCATAAAATTTGCATTTGTACCTTTTCTTGATTTCCATATTTCTCTAGGTTATACAGACATTCATAGAATTTTCAAAATATTTCTAATACCTCTACAGGACCACTTGTTATCTTCCTTGTTGTAGGCTCCCTAAGCTTGGTGACAGCCCTTTCTACTTTCTGTTGCCAGAGTCGTTGTGCTGAAAGTTTTTGTGCCCCAGAGTTATTATCAAAAAACAGTTGCTTAACAGCAGTCTTTCTAAACTCATGCATATCATTGAGGTAATCCCTTATTTTCTGTTTAGCATTCTGTAGTTGCTCTTCTTCTTGTTCTGTGAGATTCCCCCTATTCTGCAATACTTTAACCTTTGTCAGTCACTCTAAATAATGTTTGTTACTTGTCCCAACAATCTGAAGCAATTGTTGTTTTTAGGTTCATAGGTTCATAGGTTCATACTAGGCTATCTGCCCTAGGGCATTTATAAGCCTAGCCAGAGTGTGTTTGGCTTTCACCACCCATTTTAAAATTAATTTTGCTATGCCCTTTTTTGAGGTTAGTATACTGTGCCTCTGTCTAACAGTGACACAGAAGTGATACCCAGGGTAAACCTACGATCCCCCATCCACTCATCAAGATTCCTCTTGAAGAGAGTCAATGAGGGACTCTGCCTAACCTGGACTGGGATTTTATTCCAGAGTGAAGGGAGCCTCTGGGTTATGAATCTGTCCCTCCAGAATGTCCAATTTATTTCAGTGCTGACGTTCAAGTCTCTGAAGTGCGTAGCTCGATGGGATTTGGATTTTCTGAGGTGCAGCATATCCATTAATTCCGGGTTGGACATGGCTTTATACGTCAGGCACAGATCGCCTCTGAGCAGGCGGTATGCCACTGAGTAGAGCTGGAGTTTCTTTAACCGGGCAGCATATGGCATCTGTTTGAGCCCTTTGATCCTCTTGGTGAGGTACTTTTGGGGTCTTTCCAGTTGCTGCAGGTGTCTGGTAAGGTACATCCCAAAAGGGGCATTGTACTCAATTATGGGCCTGATGAGTAAAGAGGCACGATGACCTCCCCTGATCTAGATGTGAATCCCTTCATGATTAGGTGGGCTATATAAAATGTTTTTCTAACCACTTTGGCCACGTGGTTGTCAAATGAGATATTGCTATCAACTTGGGTCCCCAGGTCCCTAATTACTTCTTCCATACTTAATAAATTACCACCTATGTGGTAATTTGTGGGCACTTTGTTTTTGCCAAAGGGGATGACTATACACTTTTTGGCGTTTAGCTTGAGGCCATGACTCTGGCACCAGTTGTCTGTTTCTATGAGGCCCTTTGAACATATGTTGTAAATAATTTCCTTACTAATGCTGTTGAGTCAATATTATTGCAGCTCTTACCTGGTAAATTTAAGTCCCGAGCCACTATTATTTTCCCTCCTGTGCTTCATGCAAGAAATATATAAATTTCTTTGGGACATTAGCACTAGACTTTGTTGGTCTCTACACTGCAAATGTAATCTATTCCAGGGTTGTCTTTATTGTCACAGTTACACAATCTACAACATTGGTGTTATCATCAAGCATGCAATAATCACAGGACTCATAACATTCTTTAATCCCTATCATAACACCCCACCTGATTTCTTGATAGAATGCCGGTTAGACTAAAAACATTCATTTCCTGATAGAGCAGTTTTCCAGTCATTGTCCGTTTTGCAAACAATAACAAATCAATCTTGTGAGAATGTAGCAAAATCTTCAATAAAAAGTTATTACTAATGCCCCCAGCATTACCAACTAGCACAGATACATGGAATATTAATATCTGTGAACTGTTAATTTCTGACCTGGAAAAAATCCTGTCCTGTGTTAACCAAATATTGTAAAATATCTGCAGCAAAAATTGTCTTCCCTTGTCTTGACAAGTGCTCACAGTCCTGTCTAAATACATATGTGTCCAAAATTAGGGTTGGAAGCTCTATGCATTTCAACTTTTTAAAATGTGTTATTTTTTTTCATGTAGGTATTTACCCCCAAAATATTTTCATTCACACTGACCCAACTCTCCTTTCTATATGTTTGTTTGTTTGTGTCTTTCGGCTTTTCCCGGTTAATGATTGGCAGTAGAGTTTTACATGCTGGCTTGCCGGGCCTAACGCACAACCTTCAACGAAGAAACGTCCATTCACGCATGTCAGAACACAGAAGACGCTCTAACTGAGAATCAAACGGGCAACATCTAACTATGAGGCGACAACGCTACCGCAGCACCACCACCGCAGTCTAACTCTCCTTTCTATATGTAATTTGTGAAAAACATGTTCCAACACCTGTGCAAGCTATGCTATGAGGATTGTAATTTCACTATTAACAATCAGAAAGTACTTGAAGATAAGATCATTTGTACCAACATGGATAAAAACAGCTCCATACTTCCGTACATAAAGGCATTCTAAAGCTTTACTCTTGTCCTGTATTTTTGCTGCTGGCAAGCATAACACTATTTGATGTTCACTATCTGCTCTACAAATGTCAGTATGAGTTCCTCTAATAAATGAGTCTCCAATTGCTAGTATATTGTTGCTGACCAGGTCTGAAGATTCTCCAGTTCTGTTTCAATAATGTTCTCCCTATCCTTTAACAGTGAATTATCATAATCCATTAAGCCAAAAGATAGTGAGACCTGAAATGATTGAAGCAGTTCAGATCTGGCCCCTGCTAACTACAAAAATGCAGGTAAGGTTTTTTTTAGATATTGTGAGTTATTATCACAAGTTTTTAAATTTTTTTTTTTATTTATCATTTTGTTGACCAGGAAAGAGCCTATTTTCCATGGAGGCCCAGGGAGAAATGCTCCAGATGCATGTCTTTGGATTGTGGGAGGAAACCAGAGTTCCCAAAGGAAACACACGCGAAAGCAGGGAGAACATGCAAACTCTGCACAGAAGGCACCCCAGCTGAGAATCAAACCAGAGAACCTCTTGCTGTGAGGTGACAACGTTAACTGCTGCATCACTGCACCACCCACGTTTGTCTTTGATTCTTCTTCCAGAACATACTCCCTGGCTGACATAACCAAGGATAAGGTTCCACTGAAAGTTCAATGGTAGAACAAGCCTCTAGAAATCTTAAAAGTCTGTTGTGTGTTAAACTTATATTGATAGCTCCCACATTCTGCAAACAGGTACTGGTACACACCAATGCCTCTGAAATGTGCATCAGTGTAGTATTGACCCAGATAGTCAAGAGGAGAAACACCTAGTGTGTTACCATAGTAAAAATGATGAGAAATATTATTTGTCAATTGAAAATGAATGTCTATCAGTAATGTTACGTTCTAACCTCTTCTAAATATTACTTTCTTGCAAGAGAGTTTATGCTTATTATATACTAAGTCCCTCATGAATGACTTTACATAGAGAAGGAGATTAACTTAAATCTACACAATAGTCACCTTACTGCAAGGGCTGTCTTATGTGTACAACTCATGCACTGTGGCTTAAATGATGGTTCTGTCCTGGAAGGATGTGGCATAATATTGACTGATGAGGTAGCACTGGGTCTTTAAAACTAATTTAGAGCAGAGAGGTAAGCCTCAAAAAGAAACAGCTACATTTAGAGAAAAATAATGTACTGGGAAGCAGACCTGCTCACTAATTCTATCATTGCCCTTATTGTTATCACTGAAATTAATCATTATATGTACTTATAATTGTAAATAAATACTGCACATATGTAGCAGTGTGTGTGTGAGTATATAACTGGCCTGGTCTGGGTCATGGCTAAAAAGGGTCATTGGATCAATCCGCCTACGTCGTTAACAAGTGTTGAATGAATGAGTGAAATAATGAAGGAATGAATCAGCTAGACCTTAAATATGCCAGCAACTCTTAATAATTCCACAAAAAAAAAAAAAAACTCTTTCAAGGAGGTAAGCTATTTTTGTGGAGAGGAAAAGGAATCAGTGCACTCTGTCAGTTATGTATGAGGATATTTATTTATTTTGTTTTTGTTTGCTGGGCTTCTCTGACTGGGTTTAATCAACCCCCCCTTTCAGTGGAGGTGTGGGGAGAAAAGCTCCAACAAATTAGAAACATTTTTTATCAGACGTTTAGTAATATACACAGTAAGACTTTAAACAGTATACATTAACAATTGCACATACATTTTCTAATTAAGTTATATTCTTATGAAAATGGATGCAACTGTTGCAGTATAAAAGATATATATGCATTATCAGATGTTGTACATTGAGCATTTCAAGAGGTGTATTAATGAGTTTGCCAGATGGATAAACTGATCATGCCATTAGAGCTTAGAAATTCGAAGAAATGGAGGTGATGGAAGGAACCAGGAAAAGAAGGAAATGTTAGTATTGTAGTTAAGAGGAGGAGTATAAAGCAGAGTCAGAGACAATTATATATATATATATATATATATATATATATATATATATATATATATATATATATATATATATATATAACTATCATAAGGTTTATATTACAAGTATAGAGGTGGTGTTGAGCAATGTTACAAAGCAATGCATATTAGTGGGAGACTCTAGTAAAACTATTTAGGTATTGGTGAAGTCTGACTGTGGAGCATAGGATTCAGAATGAAGATAAATACTTTGATACTATGACAAGTGGAAGATAACAATGTCATTTATCCTGGAAATGTACAGGGTAGTTCAGAAGGAGGGCCTGCTGTATGTGAATATTTCTGCACAACTTGGCATATATTTTCTCACATCATGTCATGCTTGTTATTGCTATGTTATCTCTTGTACATCTCTTTAAAGATAAAGTTATTGCCTTAAATAAATCCATGGCTTCACTAAAAGTGGCCCTTAGGCTGCATGCTACTGGTACCATTATAGCAATAACCCACGCCTGGATGTGGGTAATGCTAAATTTACCCACGGTTGGCGTGGTTTGGTCCCGAGGGCGAAGCCCGAGGGACCAAACAAAGCCAACCGTGGGTAAATTTAGCATTACCCACACCCAGAAGTGGGTTATTGCTATTATACCATGACATTATTTAAGAAAATAAACTATTACTTTTCTTAAATAATGGCATAGTATAATGCCTGTTTACTGCCCTTCCGCAGATGTCTGGCATCCGGCAGTTCTGATGTACTGTGCGCCTGCGCAGTACATCAGAGTTGAGCAAAACGGAGAAAGCAAGATCTCCGTTGCTTTTTAGTGTTTCGCTATGTTAAATGAGTTTAACATAGCGAGACAGTTTTAAAATAAGCAACGGACATCTCCGTTGCTTATTTTAAAACTGTCTCGCTATGTTAAATGAGTTTAACATAGCGAAAAACTAAAAAAAAGCAACGGAGATCTTGCTTTCTCCGTTGCTTTTTTTAAAACACTGCCTCGCTATGTTAAATGGGTTTAACATAGCGAGACAGCTTTAAAATAAGCAACGGAGATCTCCGTTGCTTATTTTAAAGCTGTCTCCCTATGTTAAACCCATTTAACATAGCGAGACAGTGTTTTAAAAAAACGAGTTATACTAATGGAAAAAAGTCCAGGCGACCGGACCTTTTTCCATTAGTATAACTCGATTTACAACGGGCACGCTGGCCAATCAGCGTGCACGTTTTGGGGGGATCATGGTATAATATCTGGTAATGTCTATGCTCATATTTTTTGATACAACTTTCAATACGTATCTAGGAGTAGTTCTCTTATTCCCTTTTCTTCTACTTAGGCATTCATATACTGTAGAGCATGGAGGTTTTTTCTCTTTCCAGGGCAGAAGCTATGAGATCCCACAGGTCTTGCATGGAAAGGAAAGCTTCTTGACAAAACAGAGACATTTTTGGCATGCTAGGAACTAGTGTCTTCAAATTACAAAAGCTTTCATTATTTAAATTTAACTTACTTTCTACTTCCATGTATACACTAATTTGCCAATCATTATGAGAAATGGCAACTAAAAATTATTTTTATATAATATATCATCTGGGGAAAAAGAGAGATTAGGGTGTTCACTCACTCCACTTTTCTGTATTTCAGTAGTGTTAGTCATTTTTTTGACATTGTACAGTTGATTTCAATGTAATGTTTAATGATTTTTGTAACTAGATTGAGCTTTTAATTGGAGTGGATAATGTTATCTGAAATTGTTGTTATATTCTATACTGATGTATAGTTTGCACAGTAGTTATTGCTTTCCCCCAAATTACAACTATTTACTATTTAGGTCAATGTCTTTGCTTAAAGGACCCAGAGAAATGGCTCAGGATTTTACCTAGCCAACAGTCAGTCAGACAGATATTTATTGTTCACTTCAAAGTTCAAAGGTTTTTAATAGGCATGCAGTTCAAGAGACCATTAATGAGCCTAGCCCAAATTTCCAACTACCCCCATGCACAGAGCTAATCATTATCATCATCAACCCCTTTTTCCCCATTTTCTACATTGGGCTGCGGTGTTGTGCCAACTGTCACCATCTCTCTCTCTCTCTCGCTCTATTCAATGCCACTCTTCCACCTTCTTTGACACTCATGCCTGATGGTTGTAAGTCTTTACTCACACAGTTCGTCCACCACTTTGCTGGACACCTTCATTTCTTCTTGCTTTCTTCCTGTCTGTCCCAAATCTTCTTCATGAGATTGCCTTCTACTTTTCTGCACATGTATCCAAACCCCCCATAATATGTTCTCTTTGATGTTTCCTGCAACTGGAGCGACTTTGGCTTCTGCTGTTTTACTGCCATTTATTCATCTGTCCCCACAGTGTGCTTCCAACCACCTGTCTAAGGCAGTTCATCTCTCTCACCTCTAACTTTATCAACTGCTCTGCCTTCACTTCCCAGGTTTCTATACTACAATAGTACTGGCCACAGCGCTGCTTTGTCCAACTTACTTTTCAGCTTTTTTGGCATTCTCCTGTCATACACTCCCCCTGACAGTCTGGCTGCAGCATATTCTGGCTTTGACTTCTTTCAGACTTCCCTTCTCCTCAATCACCCCTCCCAGATATCTGAAGCGGCTCACCTGTTCCATTATTTCCTTTCTATTTCAATTCTCAGCTTCTTCTGATTTTCTTCTTATGTTGCCATTACAACTGTTTTATTTGTAATCAGTATCCTCCCATGTGCCTTCAGTTTTGCATTCCATTTCCTATCATCTTCTGAAGTTCTTATTCAGAACTTGCATATAATGCCACATCATCTGCATACAGCAACTTTGTTGATTTGTCCCCTCCAACCTGTTTGATAATGTAGTCTATCACCAGTATGAACAGCAGTGAGCACAGAGCTGAACCCTGATGCACACTCACTCCCATTGCAAATCTCTCTGTGAGGCCAAAGATTGTTCTTGCTTGAGTCATTGCGTCTTTCTACATAGCCTCTACTAATTCAACTATTGCTTCTGGGACCAAGAAACAACACACAACTGCACCAATCAGTTTTTTTGGGACCTTGTCATATCCTTTCTCCAAGTCTAGGAATGCCCAGCTAGACTCTTTCCTTATCTCTAGCTTCTTCTGAAGTATCAGTGTTAATGCAAACATCTGGTCAGTTGTGCTGCATCCTAATCTGAAACCAAACTGTTCACCTCTCAACTTACTTTCTACTACTGTGTGTTTTTGTTTATTAATCATCCCCTCCAGAACTTTCATGTAGTATGATAGGAGTTTGATACCTCTGTACTGCCCACACTTGTGAATGTCCCCTTTAGTCTTTAGCAATAGCACTAGTATGGTTATTCTCCAGTCATGTTGGGTCACCCTTAGGTGCCATTTCTCCCTTAGCTCACCCAAAATCTTTATCAGATCTACTCTGACCTCATCTGAGCCTGATGCTTTCTTTGACATTTTTCTTCATGCTGTTCTTACTTTTTGTATGCTGGGCTCCTGGTCTTCTTTTATCATAGGTCTTTTCTGGGACATTACAGCTTCTTTGGGCATTTCTTCATTTAGAAGATACTGGAACTACATCTTTTATCTATTTTTGATGCCCTGTGGTCTGGTAAGCAGGCTGCTGCTGGCATCCTTTATCAAGGGTATCTGACTATCTTCTTTATCTTTCTGTCTTTGCCTTGAAACCTGATATAGCTTCTCTTTGCCAGAGTGTCTCTGATGCCTTGTTCTTTGCTACTGCAATTCCTCTCTTAGCCTCTTTGTCAACCAACCAGTATTCCTTCCTAGCCTGGTCAGTCTTTTCTATCTCCTACTTTTTCCTGCTCTCCTTCTTTCTTTTGATGACATCCTGGACTTCTACATTCAGTTATCAGCTTTTCTTACGTACCTTATTTCATTACCTGGCTCAGCCTCTTATCTGTTCTGTAGTCCTCACACATGCGGTTTTGAGATGCTGCCATTCTTCTTCAACTCTACCTCTTTCCACTTCTTGAGGTGCTAGAGCCCTGAGCAGCTCCTTCAACTGTTGAGCTTTCTCTCCAGTCAACTCCCTCATCTTCAGTCTAGTCTCTGTTGACTTTAGAACCTTCTCAGGCCACTGCTGGCAGCTGATTATGGCAACCAGTCATTTAGGCTGTGGGTCAACTATTTCAATGGGGATGGCTTTGCAATAGATGATTCTACAACACTGCAAATTTCTCACAAGAAAGTCTACCTGATTTGCATATTGGCCATGTTTTTATGTGATCTAGTGACTGTCTCTCTTGCTGAACTATGTGTCGGTCTCCATCAAGCCATTTACAAGACAGAAGCCTAGAATGGCCTCTCCTTTATTCATGTTACCCACACATGTGGACTCAGCCAGTGCTCATCTCTTGCTGTGTCTGTCCTAATATGTGCATTTAGGTCACCCATTATCAACACCAATTCCTGTTGCCCTACTTTATCTAGTAGGTCCTTCAACTGCTGTCTGAATGCAATCTTTTTCTCACTATTACAACCCTGCTGTGGGGCATAGGCTGAGAATATGAATATTGCCCTATCATTACAATGGAGTCTGACTGTCATGAGTCTATCACTAATCCTGTTGACATCCCTCACTGTCTTCCAAAGCCTCTCCCTCACAATTCCCATGCCATTTCTAGATTGGCCTTCTCCTGGTTAGTAGACTCTGGATCCCAAACCAAGGGATCTAGTTTTCTGGATAACTTGGATACATAGGACATTTATTATCATGTCATCCACTTCTTAGCTCCATCCTGTCAATGAACCTACATTTAAAGTAGCATTTCTTAGTTTGTGTTTGGCAGGTTGATTAGTTTTACTTCCAGCTTTCAGTCAACAGATGTATCCCAGGTAACCCCACTGGACAGCATCTAGCCTGTAGCTTATTGACCCAGGGATGCTGTACTTTATGGTGGGCACACACTGATGAAATGGGGCACATACACCCTTCCCACCTTAAGCATGAGTCCCTGGTGTAGGTCTGAGTAGGCCGGGTGCTCACCCCCCCCTTATCACTGGCAATACCAATGCCCCCCTTATCACTGGCAATACCAATGCCCTTTTGGTGACAATATTCAACATGACTGAATCACCTAATGATAATTACAACTCCTTCTTTACTTAAGTCAGGAGGCTGCAAAATAAAACTCAACATTGCCCTGAACTTATTCATTATGGGATTACCTACTCACAAATATATTAGCCAACAAATTGTGTGTGCCCCAGAGACATCTATACAAAACTCACATATACCAAAGATTCTCAAACCTCCTATCATCACAAAAGAACACTTGTTAAAAGTATACTAAAAAAAATACATCCTCTGCCGAATCTGATAACATACCAGGCTGCCTGCTGAACAGCACTAAATATGCACTGGTGAACCCATTCCTATAACTGTTCAATCTGAGCTCATACACTGCCTTTATCCTTGACGTCTCATACATGACACCTGTGATGCCCCCCTCACAAGGGCAGCCCCACTATGCACACCAAGAATGACAGACTCATCAGCCTGATGAATCTTATCTGTAAGATGATGAAATGGGTCATAACAGTCGTGATAAACTGTGATATAAACATTTCTGATACTTGAACCTCAACAGTTTGGACCTTGTTAAGAGTAAATCCTGTATAATGAATCTGGTGAAACTTTTTGTGAAGGTAATGCAGGTCGTGGACAGTGGTCATTCTGTTCATACAGCATATCTACACCTCGCCAAGGTATTTGCTACACTACCACATGGCAACATTATCAACAAGCTAAATGCACTCCAATTTGATCTTTCTGTAGTTCGATAGAGAGATAATTGGCTGAAGAACAGAACCCCCATTGTGATGGTGGTAGGTGCTTCCCCAGAGAGCATAAAAGTAACCAGTGGTATATCTCAGGGATACATGCTGGGACCACTGCTATTTGGAATATACTTCTCTGATCTCCAAATTAAAAATATGAAACTCCAGTTAGTGAAGCATAACCTTTCTGTTGCATTGCAGTGTCAAACATCAGTCTATCTACTGTGGGAACAGAACCCATAGCCTTTTGCACAAAAGATAATGTATTACCTATTGCGTTACTGACATTGCTCATAAACGTCACAAAGCACATGGATGCAGGTATTATACAGAGAGCAATAATAGCAACAATAGTAAATTTATACAGCAAAGGCTAAGAGTTCATGCAGTATTACAGTAGAGCCTTTACAATGTGACAGTTTCTATATTTACAACATGTACAAAGATTAATAGTGTAGGTCTACAGGCTATAAATTACAAGCTTTTACCTAGTGTCTTGCAGAGAGATACACTTACATTTTGCAAATGGAGTTTAAAATTCTTCTTAAATGATGCCAAAGAAACCGAGTTTTTTCGGTTTATCTGAGTGGATAATTAGTTCCATATTGTAGGTAACCAAGCAAAATCAGCTATAAACAGCAGTCCAGAGAAAATACAAGTAATAAAACTTTTCATTTTTATTTAGTTTGGTTATTTGTTTTAAGTATCAGCTTGGCGCTTTTGTTTTGTTCCATATTGCAGGTCCTAACCTGGAGTATGCGTTTTCACCAATTGCATGTCTGAATCTATGTCTGATTAGTACAACTGTATTTCCTTGGATGTTTCTCATGGGGCAGTTTTAGCTCTTTGTTCAGAGTTTTCTTTTAAGGGGAGAACAATAGTTACAATACTAAACATCAGAGTTTTTAATAGGCAGGTGACTGTTATTTATAATTGGTAGCCAGTGTACCTTGTTTTAGAGGATGCAGTCTGTTTCTGCCATGTGGCACATCTTAATATGTTATTCTCTGCTATTTGAATTTTTTGTGTATCTTATGCAGAGTTGAGGGTTATAAGAGGTGGGGTATATTAAAGATTGAGAATTTGCACACTTTAGCCATTATTGCTGCTGTGTAGAGAAGATTTGAGAGTTTATAATATAAAGGGTTATGATCAGGTCTCCATCATAATGTGTTCGAGACGATGCCAAGAAGTTCACCTCGAGAGTGAACACATACTATCAAGTTATGATTGGTGAGAACTGAGTATTTCTGAATAGTAACATTTGTAATATTGTTACCATTTAAGTCTTTTATTTGTAAGGCAGTTAGGGGTGGTAGTTTCTTTGTGTTAGCAAATGGCATGATATTTATTTTGCTACCATTCATTTTGATGTTATTTTTATGGAGTCAGTTGCATAATTCTGTAAATTATGTCTGTGTTGTTTGTTGCAGGGAATTTTTGGGTTTGCTTGCTAGTAATAATAGAATATCACCTGTACACATAACTAACTTGTGGCTAGATAAGTCTTGAGCAATATTATTGTTAAAAAGCAAGAACGGGAGGGGACGTAACACTGACCCATGAGGAACTCTAGTATTAAGTATAACCATTTCAGATGACAAAAGGGTTAATTAATCTTTTTCTTAAATTCCCCCCTGGATCTGCTAAATATCTTCTCCACCTTCACCCAGTTATGCATTCACTGTGTAGAGATGGGAGACTGGCATTCCTGGGCTACACAAAAATCCTGTGGGATTCCCATTCATTATCAGTTTTGTGGTAACAGTCAAGTGATTTGGAGCAGGTCAGCTTTCTGGATCCTGCAGGATGGCTTAACTTCTCCCTTGTAGAACAATTCCTCCCCCCGATGCAGTTCTTCTAAACTGAGCTGATGGCTGAATTCTAGGGGGAAGTATGCTTCCAGACACAGAATTCCTCTTGGTGTGACAGTGCCAATGCACTCAGTAGGTATCAGCTTCACAGGG